>NC_138373.1:31400900-31428743 GCF_054177405.1 Leptonychotes weddellii
AAGTTTCTTAACTTCTCTATTCCTCAACTGCCTAATCTATGAAATGGGGCAAACATAACATTCACCTCTAGAATTGTTCTGAGGAGCATTTAATGAAGTTAAAAGCAAGACAGTGGAACTTGTTAGCTAACCTCACAGACTCTGAAATTGGAACATCTAGATTTAAGGCTTCACCTCGTTAGTTATGTGACTTTGGGCAAGTTTTTAAACCTCTATGCCCCTAGTTCCCATTCTGTAAAATGGGAACAACTAACACTCACCTGATAGGAATGTGGTGGGGAATAATTTAAGCTAAATGTATAAAATGCTTAGAATAAAATAAGCCTAGCATCTAGGGAGTGCTATGTAAGTCTAATCTGCTACAACTGCTATTATAGTAATTGTTGTTATTTTAGTATATAAAGTGTGCTAAGAAGACTGCCTGGTGCATAGTAGTATTCATAAATGTTAACCATCATTATTACTTTCTGTAAAATATGTGTAACAATACCAGAATTAAGTAAAATAATAGGCATGAAGTCTTACCATAGTGCCCAGTATCGAAAAAAATATAAGCCTTTAATAAACTCCAGTCCTATTAAATACCACATGTGCTCTGGAGGGAAAGAAGGATCTGGGGTCAAGACCAGGCACTGGGCATGGATGACAATGACAAAGGTGGGAGAGAATAAGTGGATGGATGTACCACAAACTTTACCGTTTCCATAATATGGCTTTGGGCCATCCTACTCTAGAGCCAAGGATGAACAAGGTTCTTAAGCTTCTAAGACCTCTAAGGGGGTCCTCTAGATGGACCCCAGTGGGTCTATGAACTTGGATCGGAAAAATAAAACTAAATTTCCACCAGCATCCCACTGTAATCTAGCATTCCCTTTAATTTTGAATGCAAGCAACAAATCACAGTAGTAATACCAGTACCTGTGACTTTGTCGCCAAGAGAAATAACAGATTTTTTTAGTCACTTTACATTATAATAGTCACAGATATCTCAAAACACCATAATGCTTATTGCTATTTCCAAATTATAGTAATTACTAGGCTTGCTTGCTATTTAATGTGTTATAAAGTAAACAATTTTACTAGATCCCATTATTTTAGTAAATTCATTTCAAAATAAATGCTTTCCTTTGTGATCGTAAGTATTTTATATTAAGTATTTGAAGACTTTTATCTGCAGAGAGGCCCACAGTTCTCCCCAAATGCCAAAACAGAACAGGTCTCTGGTCTAGGGTCTTGAGGACCCTCAGTCCTATACACACAGAGGCAAATTCAGGACTCCAGAGACCTGTTTACCCAGGTGTCTTCTGGCAAGTGTCCTCCTGGGCCCTCTGTCACTGTGTCTATAAAAAGGAGCTAATCACATTCTTTGCAAATGCTCCATAGGATTATTATAAGTGTCAAATGTGATAAGGAATGTGAATCTACAGGCTGGAAGTGATAGGTTCTGCACAAACTTGGGCCAGCAATCATCTCATGCCTTAGGAACTTAACAGACCCTCATCCTGATTCCTCACAGGTGTCCTGAGTGCTGCTCCCAGTTCCTCCTCCTAGAATGCTACACAGGGACAGTTGCCAAAAACTTTGGGGGCCAGAGACCATTGGAGGCTCTGCCATCAGATTGTGAGTTGAATCCCGGCTGGACCCTTACTGACTATGTGACTGTAAATGTGTAAGTTTCACCCCTCCGAGCCTCCCCTTCTTCTTCATGATGGAAAGAAGGACAGGGAATTGAGAGAAACTGCCCAACACAAAACAGGTGCCTGGCAGGTAGCCACAGTGTAGGGCCTGATGAAGCACAATGGTTGGGATGACAATAGAGATGATTATCATCATCATTATCACATTGTGGCAGGTATTTAATTCTCACAGAATATGTACTTGCTCCTCACATTTCCCAGGCCCCTTGCAGTGGGTGTCATGGAATGAGTTTTAGCTGGTAGACCACGGGTGGAAGTGATGTATATAATTTCTGTGCTGAGACAACAAAAAACACAAGAGAGACTCTGTGTTCTCTTTTGCTCCCTGCCATATTGATGGCCAAGGTGTGTGTTGACACGAAGCAGCCATAGGTAGAAGCAGCTTGTACTGTTTGATCACTCCATGGAGAGTCACCCAACGATCACTGCATGTGCAGCATGGGTGAAAGAGAAACCTCTGTTGGGTAAGTCATTTAAACTTACCCACTTCACTTGTTACTTCAGCCTAGCCTAACCTCTCCTGACTGATATTTAACTAAGAAAACCACAGAGCAATGGACGACATCCCCTAATCATGGCAATGGCTAGATCTGCCATAAGACACACCTAGAATCCACCTTCTTCTAAGACTGGAGTATGTAATCCATTTGCAAGATCTGAGCAGAATCTAGTCTGAAGACTGAATGCAATCCAAGGAAAGATGCTCAGCAGTCACTCTTTCCAGCTTCAACTTACTATCAGAAAACCCTGCTGATCCAGCACAGCATCTGCTTACTGGAACTCAAGAAGCCTTCTTGAGATACTGTGTTTACAGTCAGCAACCACATTAGTTGAAAACACTAACGTTCTATTTCTAGACAATATTCTCTCTCCTTCTCTCCAAAGGTAAGAGTAGCTCTGAGCGTTGAAAAGGGCTCTCAATATCTACATGATTGCCAGCCTATAAGGAGGAGGGGGCCATAGGACCAGACTTCCCACCTATGCTGCTGCTGAGGACAGTAATAGAGCAAAGTATAAAACATAATTAACACATTTCAAATCAACATGTAAAACATGTCAGCTGTTTGAGTATTAATTAATATTTTTGCAAACTAATTACATTAGAATGACAAGGCCAGAAAGACACTAAAAGAGTTTACTAATTTTGTTCCACTCCTCTTATTTAAATGGCTGCATGGATTACCACTTTATTCAATTTTTATTTTTTTTTAATTTACCAGAAATGATCTAAACACCACACTATTTCACAGCTATCATCATTTATTCATAGCTCAATAAAGGAAACCGGAATAGCAATAACTCTTTCCTCCCCTCCTCCCCAATTGTCATTCTGGTGAGATCAGTGGGATATCAGCCCCAAGTCAAGCTACATTAGTGCTGAGAATCAGGCACAGTCGCGAAGTTTCTCCAAAGTGTGTGAGCATCATTTGTCATGAGATGTTTGTGCTGAGCAATGCAGACTTTAACCTAAGGGGGTTTTCAAGCCTGCTTCCCCCATCTTAGCTGGGCTGCTGGTTCAGAAGGCAAATTGCTTAGAAGCAAATACTAATTCTGCCTACTAGCCAAATGGCCTTGGATGGATCCCATCAACTCTTCTGAGCCTTGGTTTTCTCACCCAGTAAATGAAGGTTATATTAATACTCACCTGCCCAAGTTTCTTGGAAGGAACAAACAAGGTAATCCATGTAAAATGGTTAGCACTATGCCCAACATACTGTGGGCACTCAACACATGTTGGTTACTCTCATGACCACCACCACCATCATCACCATCATGAGGAGTCACTTTCAACACCCCATTATTACATGCCAATCCACATGTCCAACTAATTTTCCAATTCTCCTCTCCTCTCTCATCCCTGATTCACATACATAGTCAACCCAAAGCAGTCTCTTTGCTGCTTGTCAGATTTGTTCCCAATTATTGAAATATGCCGTGGAGTGTGGTATCCAGGTATATGGTTTTCAAGACCTCTTACTGATTTTAGAGCTAGGGCACACGGGTGAGTGGAAAAGGAAGCCTCACGTCCTCTGGAAGTCTCTCGAGATTCCCAGGAGACTTGATCATCCCCTCTAGGTGTTCACTCTCTCCCTTGAGCCCTGCTCTACTTTAGAACTTTGCTAAAAACATCTCTTCACCCATCCATATATTTTACTAGATTATAGGCTCCTTGAGAGCAGGAATATGCCTGATTCATTCTAAGTGACAGGGTCTAAAGGAATAACTACAAAATAGTAGATGCTCTTTAAGCTTGTTGAATCAGTGCATAGATCCCAAAGAGCTCCATTTGCTAATGCATACGTAGTCTGCTCAGTTCCAGACACGAGCCCCACCTGGATACAACCACAGCCCTTCCTCCTTGCCCCTTGCTAGAAGGATTATTTCCCTGATTTACTCAGGGGAGAATCCCACAGTTGCCTACGTGGACCTCCTCCTTCTCCACTGACCCTTCATTAACTTTTGCCCTTGGCCTTGGTTTCAATCAAGTTCAACCAGTTGAACTCCCCACCCCCTGGAGTGCTTCTGAACATCCCAATGCTGACCTTCAGCTGCCATTTCCAAGCTTTCTCCCTATTCCCCCGCAGAAGCCCTCCCACCGTGTGTGAGTCCATTTCTCCTTCACCATTGATAAAACATGCTGAGCCCTTGGAATTATGCAACATTACAGACTATGACAGGCTGGAGCCTCCACTGTTCACTCCAATTTGGTGGATCGCATCTGAGAGGGAGAGTGAAATGTGAGCCCAGAGCACATCTTTTGATCTTAAACAGTCAGAAGGCTGGAATGTATAATGCTATGGAAATAAATGGTGTCAAAACTGTAGGAAATAATTCATGGTGTGGGAATGGGTTTTATGATCACAGAGCACTCACAAAATCTTAAAACAGAGTCAACTAGATTGGTTGAGCTGCAGCTGGGGAAGCTTAGAGGAAGAGAAAATTCAGAAGAGGAGAGACTAGATTTTTCTCTCAAGGGGTGAAAGGCCCAGGCCTAGCCCCTGAGAGATGGAGGTGCCTCCTGGCTTCCCTTCCTCATCACCTCAGCTGGCTTTGGAGTCTAACAGTCATGGATGTGATTCCTGATTCCCCTCCTGCTACCCCTGTTACTCATTTAACTAACCACCTTGAGCCTCAGTTTGCTCATCTGTAAAATAGGAAAAATAATCATACTTACTTCATAGGGCTCTTATAGGGGTTAAGTTAATAAGAGAAGGTACATAAAATGACTTGTAGAATGCCTGGCATACAGTCAGATGCTAACTAAAAGGTAGCTTTTTTTTTTTTTCCTTTGGTTACTTTTCTCATTACCCCCATTGCAAAGTATAAATGCTGAGATCCTTCTAACTCATGCTCAAAAACTCACAGAAACCCATTTTCTTCTCTGATAGAAGCAATGAAAAGAGAATTTTTTTTATTGCTCACCTTTTTCAGGGACCATTAGTTAATGTCCATGGAGTAAGTAAGGTGTTTTTGGAAGGCTTTGGGATTGATGCTTCCACTTGGTTTAGAGGATACAGACTGGTTCTAGCTGGCTTCTCTGCTATTTCCTATTGTGGCTTAGAATGAATTCCCAACAATACTAATAAAAACAACTATAATGACTGACATATATTATGAGCTATTTATGCACTAAATAATATGCTAATTGCCTTCCATGCCTTATATCATGCCTTTTCACCTTCACGAAAAAGCTATAAGGTTCATTTTTTAATTATCTTCATTCTATGGAGGAGACAAATGAGACACACAAAGGTTAAGTAATTTTGCTGAGTTTCGCCGCTAGCAGGGACGAGAGATAAGAAATAATGGAGCTGGGGTTTGAACTCCACACCCCATCCTCACAGTGGTAATGTTCACAGTGGAAGGAGCCCCAGAGTTGTAGTCAGACAGACTGATTCAAACACTGGCCGTGCTATTTAATTCTCAGATAAGTTTGGTGAGCCTCCACCACCGCTCAGGGTGTCGGTGTCCTTCTCTGTAGAACATGGACAGTGACACACATTTTAAAGATTGTCATCAAGATAGCACAGTGTGTGGCACCCGGTACACACATGGTGAATGAAGCCACAGTGTTCAGTACTGCTGCTGGCGGGCTCCTGCTCATCTTCCTGCTCTGGTGCTTACACATGTTGGTTTGCTAGAGGCATCTCCTTGAGCAATCAGCCTCTCACCAGTGCATTCCCTCCTTCTGCTTATTTTCCTCTTTAACCCCCAATGCTACCTCCACTCCCCTATTCTCAGCACGTAAATTTCCCTCTGCTATTCACTAAGAAAATGAAAGCTGCCAGGCATAACCTCTTTCAATTTCTCTTCCTTCTCCTTCAAATTTATCCACACTTACTCTCCATCCTTGGTTTCTCAATGTCACGGAGGAAAAATGCCCTTTCTCAGTCCAATTAATGCCATTGTTCTCTGGTACAGGTAGTGAGCCCTGGTGACACAATGGTGAGCCGAGCACATACCCTCAGGGATACTCTGGTCACCTTCAGTGAGTAAACCCCACCTGCGCTCTGATTCTATCCTCGTACCCTATGAGGCCTGTCCTCCAGGCCTACAACATACCCAAGCCTCTGTCATCTTCAAAATTCCTTCAAGTCAGAGACCATCATTCACTGGGCTCAACCATTTGGCCCTTGACAGACTGGTCTATACTGTGCTTATGGGTCTTCTCTTTCCATTGACTCCATAAGCCACCAAATCTAACTTGTGCTTCCACCACCTACATTGGGAAGGCTGCTGTTGAGAACATTAATGATTGTATACTTGCCAAGTCCAGTGCCATCAAACCAATGCTCATTCTCCTTGACCCCAGTGAATCATTCACTACCCTCGCCTCTTTCTTTTAACCTCTTCCTCTTTGCCTTGCATGAGGATACTTAGCCTTGGTTTCTCTACGTTCACTACAATCACTTCCACTCTCCTTTACTGCTCCCATACCCCCTTTTAATGCTTATTCCTTGAACATGTAAACTCTTTCCTATCTGTACTTTTGCTCGTGTTCTCTTTTTTTTTTACTGGATGATGACCTAACTTACTTTTCAAGGCTCCAGTCTTTATATTACTCCCCTGGGAAGCCTCCATGGGTACGCCACTCCTATCTAGGCTCACTTACATTTGAACTCAAATTCAAAACTTCCCAAATATGGACTACAGCTTATGGAGAGAGCTTCACTCTTATGAATACCCTGGTGCTCATAAAACAATGGATACCATAGCATTTATGATATAACCCCCCAACCCCACACTGGACCATATGTTCTCTGCAGATCTGATTTCACATCAAAGTTCTATATGTTTCCCAGGACCTAGAGCTGTGCCTAGGATACAACAGCTGTCACTTAAGTTGTCATCAAATTAAAAACATATCAGCCATATCTCTGAGAATTCTGGGCTCTTGGATTAAGGCCAGGCACTTTTTAAACTATTCTTTTAAGCTGGTTTCAAGGACAGGGAAGACTATCAAAGTGTGATTGGGCAAAATCAGACAAGGCCAAGAGTTTGAAAGTGTTGCTAATCTTCAAGTGGATCTTGTCCTTGGTAGCGAAAAGGGGACCATTAACTCCAATGTGAATTAAGCCATGTAAATAAATTCCAGCCTGGCTAGGATCTGGGTCAGCTATGGTGCAAAATCTTCACGCAAGTTTTCAAAGCTACAGGTCTCAAAATAAATTTCTTTTTTTTTTTTAAAGATTTTATTTATTTATTTGAGAGAGAGAATGAGAGAGAGAGAGAGCACAAGAGAGGGGAACAGGAGAGGGAGAAGCAGACTCCCCACCGAGCAGGGAGCCCGATGCGGGACTCGATCCCGGGACTCCAGGATCATGACCTGAGCCGAAGGCAGTCGCTTAACCAACTGAGCCACCCAGGTGCCCCTCAAAATAAATTTTTAATGAGCCTCTGTACATACTGCCATGCTTTACACGATACATAAAAGACAGGGGATGTATGAGGAAACAAAATAATTATTGCTGAACATCTATTTTGTGCCAGGTACTATCTTAGGCATTGTATATATATTATTAAATTCTAAAGTTCAAACCAACATTTGGGGTGGTTTCATTATCCCCAGTTTACTGATGAGAGACTTATTTAGCAGGTAAGTGACTTCCCCCACAGGCATATCATTTTATCACTGTGGACTCATGATTCATATGCCATCTATTAGACTCCAAAGCTCATGTTCTTTCCACTGTAACCCTCCTCATGCAATAGCTCAACTTTTCTTTATAAAATATTCTGGCTTCTCCGGTGACCTGAAATGGCCAGGACTGGTCTTTTGCCCCCAGCCAAAGAAACTCAGTCCCTTTCCAAAATCACTGGTTTCTCTCTGTATGGGTCAGAGTGCTTAGAGGGCTCTGAAGACCTGAGACTCAGGGTTGAGGCAGGGAAAATAAATGATTCATTGGCCCAGAATAAAGTTTCCTTCTGGAAGGAAAAAGGGATTAGTGGGAGGGAGATTCTACCTACATTTCCTGAAGGCCCCTGGGCTTTACCACCTGCACTGTTTGCCATTGCAATTATTTGGGATGGCAAAACTATAATATCAATCAATCTCAGTCTGATTCCTTTGCCATGAAATAGGAGCAGGCCAATTTATCAAAATTGAGGCCCTCCACTGGGTTTATATTGCCATTAAACTATCAACAGGAAATCATTAAGGTGAGGCAAGAAACCAACTGCTAACTGAAAAGAAATGATTTTTTTCAAACATCCTCGCCTGCAACCTCCTTTGTTTGGCTGTCAGCATAACCACCTGTGGGGCTGGGTCTCGGATCTTTGTGTTAATGTGCAGTTGGTGGTGGAGAGAACTCAGATGTAGGCATTTGCAATCCAATGGCTATGCCTAGGTTACTTGGTTCTCTCTCAGCAGGGCAAGCTGCGTGACGATAAATAGGGGGGGAAATGTGTATGCATTTGTGCGATAAAACAAGCTTAATGATTCTGAAGGGGAAGGAGTCCACGAGACATACAGTAGCAACTTAGGAACAAAATGGAACCATGCAGGGCCAATTAATGTGCAAATATGTGTGTGCTGAACTTGCATTCCATTCATCATGTGGACATGGAAATTGGGCCATTTATCTGTTATATTATGTATGTGACATCTTAGTTTGGTTCTTACAGGCTGCTCAGAGACAAAGGGCCATGTGCTTTGCAGCTAGCAGAGGGAATTTAAGATAAATTCTTCAGCTGTCATAAACATTGCTGGGCAGAATTTGGTCACAAGATAAAGCTCTTTTCTCTGCAGGGTTTTAACATTTCTCAATAGTCCATGTGCCATCTTATTAAAACTGTGTGTGGTGCGGGGAGGGGTGGCATATGCCATGAAAAATTATTGGCACAAACAGCTTGCTGTCATGTTTTCAAAGTCCAGATTTAGCAAACGTTATTCACATATTCACTGTCAATCTGTAGAGAGAAAGGGAACTGGCAAAGCCATTCATTCTCACTGATTCTGTGGGTTTGTAATTCTTCTTGTCCTGCCTGTAACCAATGACTCCTCCACAGGTGGGGTTTGTTCTTCTGAAATTACAACCGTTTTGTCTGTACTTAGGAAAAAAGAAAGCCATTTGAGAAGGAAAAGGACCTCACAGAAGCACTTTCCCAGAGCCACTATTATTTACCTAACAGAACATGCCATGAATATGGATCATGCATTAAATAACGGTGATCGCTTGCTTTGATGAATTGCCATTAGAAATTCAATTAATAAAAGGTTACCTCCCTGCAGTAGTGCAAAAAATATGATCTGGCTGCAGCAATTACAATTTAGCCTCAGAAACAATGGTTAGGAGAAGGAAAAAGTTTTTGTTGTTGTTTTTTTAAACCTGTTCCATCTGGGAAATAGGAGTCCAGAGTAAAAATGAAGGAAGGAAGGAATGGATGAGTGAGTGAATTTAGGCTATTTTTAATCTACAGTTTTGTCTATTTGCTGAGCATTCCTATACTTTCATCCCACTTCCCCCACCTGATCATCCTTTTTTTTCCATTATCTTGTTTTATATTTTTAATGTTTGCATTTTCTTTTTCTTCCCCCCCTCCTCCTCCCTGTCCTCCTGTTGATATACAAATTGTGTACTATGAAGTACATATGTCTTCAGTATGGTGCTCCATAAATGTTACATGTGCTGGTTACCTGTGTGATCATATCCGGGTGATGATGTTGAGTATTTCCATCTCCAGTAAGTTCTCTTGTGCCCCCGACCCAGTCAGCACCTCCCAGAGGTAATCACTACTGTTTCTTTAATCACCAGAGATGAGTGCTGGTTTTGAATGCATGCTAATAAAATCAGAGTGCATTCTTCTATTCTGACTTTTTTTTCACTCAACATTATGTTTCTGAGATTCATACAGGCCATTTCATGTATCTATACGTGATTCTTTTTGATTGCTATCTTGTATTCATTGCATAGATATACCACAGTTTATTTATCTGTAATCCCATTTGTGGACATTTGGTTTGGCTATGACAAAGTTTCTATGAAAAATCCTGTGTACATTTTTTTGGTGTGCATAAGCACTCAATTCTCTTGGGCACACAAGGAGTGGAATTACTAGATCATTAAACATTTCACCAATATTTACAGTATTCCAATTCTCTAAAACTCCATTTTTAAATCTGAAAATGGCAGTAGCAATATCCTCCCATATGTGATTTCTGTGAAACTGAAAAGGGGCAACATATGTAAAGGTGTTTTTATTGTTGTTTGTTTTAAATTGCCAAATGTGACACAAATGTGAGACTATCTAGGGGAAAAGCAGAAAGATGGAAGATCGCAGGAAACAGGCAACTGTCCGTGGTGCTGACCTCAGAGGCCTGAGATACATTCAGGTATGATTTAGAAAGCAGGCCTGGCTCTTAAGGATTGGCAGTGCTAACATTTACTGAACACCCACTATGCATCAAGTTTTTATGTGGTGTTGTGGACTTTTATGTGTGTGTCCTCCAAAAATTCATAGGTTAAAATCCTAACCTCCAATGTAATGGTATTAGGAGGCGGGGCCTTTGTGAGTGATTAGACCATGAGGGTGAAGCCCTTATGAATGGGATTTGTGCCCTTATAAGGAAAGACTGAAGAGCCTGCTTCCTCTCTCTGCTCTCTTACCACACAAAGATACAAGAAGAAGATGGCCATCTTGCAAACTAGGATTAGAGTCCTCAAGAGACATCATATCTGCCAGAGTCTTGACCTTGGACTTCCCAACCTTCCTCACTGTGAGAAATAAGTTTCTGTTGTTTAAACCACCCAGTCTACATGATCTTGTTACAGCAGCCTGAACGAAGACACATGGCATGGCAGTTGAGAGCCAACAATACTTTGTACCCCACCTTGAATCCTGGCTCTATCATTCACTAGTTGAATGGCTCTGGGAAAGTTATTGAGTCTTTCTGAGGCTCAGTTTATTCTTCTGAAAATGAGGATTATAATAGTGTGTACATCACAACATTTCTGTAAGGATTTTATAAGATTATACATGTAAATCCTTACATAGTAAATGGTATATTCATGCTGAATACACGAAAACTGGTATTCTAGTTACAGCAGACTAGAAAAGTACACTGTCACTGCCATTTTGATGCTCCCAACAACCTCATGTGATGTGTATTGACATTCTCATCCTGAAAATCAGGACACTAAGTTTGGGGAGATAAATGACTGGCTCAAGTCACTGGTCACAAGATCACAGGAAGCAGGTGATACTAGTGGCCTCTTACCTCTACCCCATCCTTCTGCTACCCACTCCATTCCCCTTCCCTTAGACCTGCTTCCCAAATACCTGCCTCACTAGGCATCCAAAGTCACATTTACACCATTAATGCATCACAGTTCCTGAAAAACTTTTGCAAACCAAGCTATCATATCCAAGGATATAGACATTCAACTGGAGTTTCCACTCTTTGACAATGGTGTCCCCTTGTATTTTGTAGATCCCTGCCAGAATCTGCCTCCACACCCACGTGCTAGATCCAAAGGAGGTGTAATTATCCTCACTGGGCACATGAGGAGAGTGAGTCTCAGCAGTTACAGTGATGCACAATGCCACACAGAACCCAGTCTCTTGAGGCCAGGGTCCACGCTCCTTGTTCTACCCACATAGTAACTTGGGGTTGGGAGCGCAACTGCCCCATGGTACTGGATGTATTTTGGAGATATTCATTAAAGAACATTACATACAAATCCCAAGGATGGTCACCTTGCTAATGACCTCTGACCAGTGTCTTTCTTATCCTTTACCAGCCTCAGCCACAGTTCCCTTCATGCCCCAGAGGACAAGGAGGGCAAGGAAGAGGAGGGAGGAGATGGAAGAAGGGCATAGAGACGGATGGAGGTCTCACTGCCAAAGCAAGGGCTTATCTTAGTGAAGTTGGAATCATAATGTGTATATACAGACAGACTCTCAAGTCACCAAGACAGAAGCAAACAGGACATCTGACTTTGAAACCACCAACCATCTTTACCAGACTACCCAGTATACACCTACCTGGTCAGCCCCAAACAGCACCAGAGAAACCAGCCAACTGACAATGCCCTATCCAAACCACCAGGAGACTGCACAGAGCAGATCACAGCTGGGATACCCATTTCACTGCATCACCTTAGAAGGAAACCATGTCAAAATGTCCACCAAAGAGACAGAAAAACCACATTTCCTACCTCAGCTTTGCTGGCAGCCAGGCTTGTCAAAACCTGAAAGTTAAAGAAAAAAAAAGACATTAGTATTGATTCAACAAGAAGGTAATTGGATTAATTGTCTTTTTAAAGGAACTGGCATCAATAATTTGTTATGACCCAAGGGGACAATGAGTGCAACACGCACACACACAGATGTGTACACACACACACACACACACACACACACACCCAGAGGTACTTTTTCTTCTACCAAGTACAGCAACAAGATTTGTTTTTTCCAGTCCTGTGTATAAGGTGAAGAAGATAATTAATATTTTCAACACATTATAACCATCTTGCCAGGAAAAAAAAAAGGGGGGAGGGCTGTGTGCAATGCCCGTGCATTGATAATGATTAAATGAACACTGAAAAAGCAAAGGCATTGAAGACATTTTTGAGGGTTTTTTCTTCCCTTAAAGTTTCAAGTCAGTGTTAGGGGAAGGTAAAACTGCAAACTATAGCAACCATAGCTTTCTGTTTTCAAAATGCCTCAAAATATTGTGAAATAAAGCATTGTGCCAGGCATTGTGCCAACTTTACACTTACTGTCTCATTTACTCCCCAGAACAACTTTTATTATTCCCATTTCATAGAGGAGAACATGGGGTTTAGAAAAGTTAATTCTTCCAAGCCCAGAACATTATTAAGGAGGGAAATTAAATTAAAACCCAAGATAACATCATATAGACTTTATGGCTCCTACCCACAGCCCATTTTCTCTCTCTGGGCTCAAACCTAGTTTGCAGCGCCATGGCTAAACACACCAAGAAGGAATCGTCGGTAAATACAGGACCCATTATGGAGCCTCCCTCGGGAAAATGTTGAAGAAGATTGAAATAAGCCAGCATGCCAAGTTATACTTGTTCTTTCTGTGGCAAAACCAAGACAAAAAGACGAGCTGTGGGGATCTGGCACTGTGGTTCCTACATGAAAACGTAGCTGGTGGTACCGGGACCTACGACACCACTTCTGCCGTCACAATAAAGTCCACCATCAGAGGACTGAAGCAGTTGAAAGACCAGCAGAAGCTCCACCATTTGAAATATTGCTAGCCTATAATAAATGGGTTAATTTATGCAAGCAAAAAAAAAAAGGATTTGATTTAGACACCACTCACCATTGTTCATATAGGCTCAGAATATGCATAGGGGCAGATAAGATTTTTTTTCTGTAACTTTTTGTCTTGCAACTTTCTATCTTATATCCAAGGTTGACTTGGTCAAATTAAGTCATATTTTCCTACCAGACTGCTATGGTCACCTTAAAATTCATGAAGCTCTAACCCCCATGTGATGATATTTGGGGATGGGGCCTTTGGGAGGTAATTCAGTTTAGATGAGGTAATGAAGGTGGGCTACACATGATGGGGTTAGTGCCTTTATCAGAAGAGATATCACACAGCTAGTTTCCCTTTGCTTCCTCTCTCCACCTGTATGCACCAAGGAAAGGCTAAATGAGGACAGAACACAAAGGAGGCCATCTGTAACCCAAGGAGACAAGCTTCACCAGACACCAACTCTGCTGGCACCTTGACCTTGGACTTCTGGTCTCCAGAACTGTGACAAAGTTCTGTTGTTTAATCTACCCAGGGTATGGTATTTTGTTACAGCAGCCCACACTGACTATGATACGGATCAATACCAGCTCACAGTTGTGACGCCAACAAAGTGCTTAGGAATCCATGTCTTCCTGAATTAGCTGACCAGGCCCTGTAGCTCACACTGGCCCAGCTCCCAGAAGCACCTCTCCCACACTCACCTCAAGGTATCAGACCAGCCCTCACCTAAGCAATAGCCCCAGAAGTAGCTCAGACAGAGCTTGCTGCCCACTGGCAGCTTCACGCATCATTAGCCTCCTAAACAGGAGGCCAACCTTCAAACTGACCTCAGCCAAGATAGTCCATTAGCCATGGCCTGAGGCTTGCCAAACCATGAAACCAGGGGCCAGGCCTGGAGAAACGCTCCAAGGTATGATGAATATCATACCTCCCTGATCTTGCTCTCTGCTCTGGAGCTCTATTAGAGCCGGGGCTGGGAGAATATCTGATTCCCAAGCAATTCGCCACAGATGCCCTGGTTACACAATCTCACACGTGTGTGTGTGTGTGTGTGTGTGTGTACAAGTACACACACATCTCCCTGCTGAAAACCAATGGGAAAATTGAAGGGTAGCATGCTATTCAGCAGCTACAGGTCTTAAGCAGTATGCCCGTCCAGGCTTCACAGAGCGCAAGGACAACACGGTTCTCAGCTGACTTGGATTTTCTCCACTTCATAATTTTAGTGTGCGTCTCTTAACCCTGTGTCTTTCTCCTAACTTCTAACTTTTGTGTCTCCTCACTAACTTTGTGTAAACCCAATTCTTACTTTGACCTTAGATAAATCTACACACAGGGAGGGGCATGGATACAGCCATTCAGTGCAGCATTGTTTGTGATAACAATACATTTCTAAAAAATTTTAAACATCCTCAAATAAAAGAACGGCTGAAATACTGAGTTTGAACACACAAACACCCACAGGGGCCAGGGAAGTAATGAAAATGTATAAAGTGGGGCGCCTGGGTGGCTCAGTTGGTTGAGCGACTGCCTTCGGCTCAGGTCATGATCCTGGAACCCGGGATCGAGTCCCGCATCAGGCTCCCTGCTCGGCGGGGAGTCTGCTTCTCCCTCTGACCCTCCCCTCTCTCATGCTCTCTCTATCTCATTCTCTCTCTCAAATAAATAAATAAAATCTTAAAAAAAAAAAAGAAGAAAATGTATAAAGTGGGCAGCCTGTAAGATAATAGGGAATGGAGGGGCCTGTGTGGAAATTAGAGATTGCCTACTCTACCTAAAGCTATTGCATTTAACTTAGAACAGCAAGATATGATTCTGGCCAAACAAAATACATATGTAGTCTGGATGTGGCTGTTGGACTCCAAATTTATGATCTTCTAAGTCAAACCAATTATGATACACCCATTTTATGAAATACTATGCACACTTAGAATATTATATTTTTCATAGTGTTCTGACATGAAAAGACTGGTACAGCACATATGATAAATGAATAGGACACATAAAATTGTACCAATCTCTAAAAAAAAAAAAAACCCTAAGGTCTATATGCATTATACATTCCTCCTTCCCTCCCTGCACACACATAGATATATGTCTGAAAAATGTCCAGGAGGATACTCATCAAGCTAACAAAACGTCTACCTCTAAGGAGGAAACTGGAACTTGAGTGAGAATTGATGAGTTGAAGAAAGTTGTGAGGAACTTTCTCTGAATTGTTTGAAATTTTTTCATTGAGAATGTATCCACATATTATTTGTCAAGCTAACCATAAATTTAAAATAGGATAAAAATAAAGCTTTATAGTGCTTCAATATTAATAAGAGACTTCAGAGAAGTGCTGGGTTTCTTTTTCTCATTGAAGAGTGAACTAAGCACAGCTCTCACCCATTCATATGACAGAGTAGAAGCTGGGTCATATGCTCATGATAGGGAGTGGTGGGGCTTGTGGCCAACTGAAGATAAATCATACTGGGATTTATAATTCCACATACTAGATAAATATAGGAAAAGCAAATGGTGAAAGTTACTAGAACCCTTTATATACTGCATTGGGGGTTTCTGCATTGGGGGTTGATTTTATAGTTCTAATTCTGTTAGATTCAGTTCTAATACACATAGCTCAGGGCTTATTCAGGAATGTGGCACCCACAGACCTCAGGGGCCCATCTATGATCCGCTGAGGTATGTCGGGCACCTAAAACAGACTGCAGAGGCCAGCTGCATGAATGAGGTTTCTGTAGGGGCTGCAGGTGCCAGGCTAAGGCATTTGGCTTTTATCTTGTCAGCAGCAGCCATCAGAGGGTTTCCAGCAGGGGCTGATAATGATTAGAGCCATCTTTGAGGTAAGCATTCTGTGCGCCAGCATAGGGCACAGAAGGGATGCCGGAAACTCCCCACAGGACACTCCTTAAAGCTTTGTTCCAGCCATTTCCCATCCCTTTAATCATTTCCTTCCTCTTCTTCCATTTCTCTACATGTGTTTGAAATTGCAAAGGCCGACATTAAGGGTTTCCTCCTCGCTTGTGCTAGAAACTTGATGTGCATGATTACCTTGAGATCCTCACCATGACTCTAGGAGCTGGCTCTCCTGCCACATTTGCAGCTAGGAAAGCTGAGGTTGGAATGCCAAGTTCCTTTCCACACCATAAGGTGTCAGAGGCAGGGTTTGAACACAGATCAGACATCAAAACTGCCTTCAAAACCCATGCAGGGATTATGCCTACACAATGGAGATATGGATTCCCTCCTGGGATTTCCCACAGATTAACAGATACCAGGATTGAGTTAACTGATAGAAGGAAGATCACTCCTCAGGCACACCCACTTAGTCTCCTAAGCACCTGAGTCTGAGATGCCCAAATACCATCTGGGGCTCTGTTGCTCCAAACTATTCAATCTTCAGTGCTGAACATTTTGGGGTACCACTCTATTAATTTTGCAGGGGTAGTAGTAGACAGGCCTTTTTTGGTAGTATGGGATAGAAACAATTCAAAATAGTCTAAAGACACAAAAGAATTTATTAGCTCATTTGACTGGTAGAGCTCACTTTAAATGGATCTAGATAAGGATTAAAGAGGCTAAATTACTTCTCTGTTAGAGCAGTGAACTGAACCCAGGTCTCTATGATTCTAGATACCTTCATGGGGCACAAGTGGATTTTGGGAAGCCTGTGGGTGCAGCCCTCCTATATTTGCCAGGGACATTGAAGCTGCAGCAACCAAATGTGTAATGGCTTGACACAACGTAACAGTCCTAGGTGGAAGAACACATTAGAGGCCAGCTCTCCTACACACCATCATTCAGAGACCCAGGATGAAAGAGGCTCTGCCATCTTTAATATGTGGCTTCCAAGGTCACCATGATCATCTTCATACCGGCCAGCCAGAAGGAGGAGAACACATGGAGGAACACTATGGTCGTCTTTATGAACCAGACCCAGAAAAATGTCATGCATTTCAGCTCATGTTCTACTGGCTAGAGCTCAGTCATGTGGCCACATATAATGGCAAGGGTGTCTGTACATGTATGTGGTCAAGCTATATGTCAGAAGAGAAGATGGTTTTATAGAGCAGAGCTAGCAAGGCCTGGCCACACCTCTTCACTACAGCACTGCCTTGCCCAAGACCCCTCTGCATGATTCCCTGATAGAAAATCCACTTCCATCCAACCTCTTCCAATTTCTCCTAGTGATTAATTCGGTCTGTAGAACTCACAGTTTCTTGGTGCTGAGGTCCCCTCACTTTGCAGCTGGTCCTCTTGGGTGCACAAGCTACATGGCTCAAACCCAGGTCTTCTGTGGCATCCTCTTGACACAGAGGAGACTCACTGGTCAGTTTACAAAAGCAAAGCTGAGACTGAAGCTGTTCCCTTCCTCCATACCACTCTGTTTTCTCCTCTGCTCGAATAAGCAGAAAGGGACCATCAGCAACGAAGCTGCATGAGTAGACTGAGTCCTCTTATTGCTGGCTCCCCAGTATCTACAAGAGATCCCCTCAGAGTTCAGCTTTTCTTCAGGTTGACACTGAAAAATTCTCCTTTCTCTCCCTGAATCCTCTGATCTTCTGCTTCTATATCTAAAACAGAGCTGGCTTGTCCCTCTGACAGAGCCCTGAGGAGGTATCTGGGCCCTTGTGTTTGGCCCTCTTTCAAGTGTAAGAGATGCTCAGCACTCCTTTGTATTCAGTTATGATCCTAATGATCTATTCTGGGATAACAGGAAACATTTCATTAGTCACCTTGACCAAAGGGGCCAGCAATGGGTTGTGAATTCTTCACCATATTGAGTCAACTCTTACTTGAACTGACTGAGTCTCTGGGTTGTTTTCTCTGGTTACATAGAATAACTTCCAAGTGCTATCATCAAAGAATAATAAAGCAGAGACATGCTTGGGTTGTGGAATAAGACAAATGGGGTTCCTGCCACTCAGCAGCTGAGTGGCTTTGAGGTCACTTTCCTCATCTGAGAGAGTTTACTTCTCTGTAAACGGAATAGGGAAATTCTCTCCCCACCCCCCACGTGGTGTTGGTTCCATGTTATCTCTTAAACAGTAAACACTAGCATCTGTCCCTGCAATGTTCTATCTACAAAAGTTGAATCCCCTGGAGACTAGGGACTCTAAGCATGGTTGTGGAGTCAAGTTCTGGGTTCAAAACCTGTTTTTACCACTTTCTAGTATGTCATCTTGGGCACATGTACTGACTGAAATTGGCCACACGTTCTATGATACTTCTTCCACTGAGACGTGGGGTCTATGTTCCCAATCCATGACTCCGGGTGGTCTCTAAAACTACCTTGACCAACAGCTTACAGCAGAAGGGATGTTGTTCCAGTTCTGGGCCAGCCTTAAAAGACTGGCAGCTGCTACTGTTGTCTGTGGGGACCCTCTCTGAGTGCCCTCAGCTGCCACATCAGAGGTCCAACTACCCTGAGACCACCGGGAAGAGCCCACATTGAGACACTTTGATAGAGAGTCCCAGCTGAGCCCAAACTTCCAGCCTCCCTGGCCAACGTGCCATCCACATAAGAAAAGCCATCTTGGACCCTCCAGGCTGTCTGTCTGGCAGCTGAATGACACCAAGAAACCTCAGTCAGTCCATACCTGGCACACCCCGCCCAGATTCCTGACTCACAAAATCTTGAGCTATAATAAATGGCTGCTATTTTGAGCCACTAGGTTTTGGGGTACTTTGATACGCAGCAATAGATAATCACAACAAAAGGTACTTATCCTTCCCAAACCTGTAACTGTACACTTATGAATGGGGAAAATATGTTTTTACAAGATCATTTTAATAATTAAGCAAAAAAAAAAATATTCAAAAGTGCTTGACATGGTCCCTGGCACACAGTAAACGGTGAATTTATCTTTCCTTTCACAGAACCATGTGCTGTTCTTTGTGCATCTCTACATGCGACACTCCAGATTTACTGTCAAGTGATGATGTTCATGGGAGCTCAATTTGATTTCCAGCTGGTAAAATGTATATGGGTTGCTCTGGAATCAGAAATCCCTGGGCTTTGTAAATACTTGCTCTACCACTTATAAGCTGTGTGCATGGCCAAGGGAAAGCTACTTCACTTCTCTGTGCCTCAGTTTCCTCATTTGGAAAACGGACACAAAAATCTATCTCACCGCCTCTTTGGTGTGGATTCATGGGAATGTCTGGTATGGAGTTGGAGATAGAGATCAGATGGCTGTCATTTCAGTGAGTTTGGTGTAGTAACTGTAACAGCAGCAGTCCTAACACCTGGTATTTTAAGCTCCACTGCACTTAATGGAACAGCCGGTGAACAGACCACCCAAAGGGGTATTTTTTTTTTTAAAGCAGGCAGCTTCCTCTCTCCCCGCCATCCCTCTCCTCCATTCTAGCCCAGGACTTGGTTTCAGCCACTGAGCCACCAGAACTCAGCCCAGATTTTTAAATGTGAGTGTAAAAAAGGAAAGAACCCATTCACAGATGATATTCACCAACCACCCCCCCAACCAAATTCCGTAGGCTCCAGACATGTCCAATGAATAAACGTCTCTTAAAATTCTTCTAGAAAATGCACAAGGTTTCTCTTAATAACTCTCACTGTCAGAAATGAAATATTTACATGCACTCGCTTCAAAATTCTGGCAGCTTGTAACCTAAGAATAGTTTTACTTATGGTGTTGAACAACTGCCTTAGGTCTATCTTGTGGATGATTCTGAGAAGAGCAAGAGGATGCAGGGCAGGGAGAAGAAAGGAAAAGCCGCCTGTGGTGGGGAGGCTGAGCAGGAAGGGGCTGACAAATCCCTGCCCTTGGTTTGCCCTTGAAGTTGGTGTATCAGGAAGGTTAAAGTAGTTATAGCCCGGGAATGATGGGTGTCTGAGCTGTGACGAGCCCATCAGTCACTCTGACACATGCCGGAAAACACCAAGAGATTACAAACATTATCTGAAGCTTAATTATGAGGCAGACAGGAGGCTGGGCTGGTGTGGGTAGGGGGATGGTAGGGTTTCCTGAGCCCATTCTTACCAGATCCTATAATGTTAGGGAGAAGTTGCTGCCACTTGTGTGTCCTTCCAGAGAGCCCCTGTTGCTTTTTAACGTCAGGTTACAAAGTTATAAAAAGCTGAGATAGGTCTGTTTTCAAATTTAGATCAGAAATCTGGAAATGTATATAAAGATCTTTAAAAACCTCCTTTTTCTTTGACTCAGTAGCTCTGCTCCTGGGAATCTCTCCTAAGGACACACTGGAGATACAGCAAATGTTTGTGGCACAAAAGGATGCTTTGTAACATTTTTGTAATGGAAACTACCTAGTTGCCCAACAACAGGGAACCGACTCAGCTCACTGAGTTATCCCTTTATCATGGAGAACTATATTTCTATTAAAGTAATGGTTAAGCAAAGTTTGAAATAACATGGGAAAATGCTTATATATTAAGGGGAAAAAAACAGAATATAAACAACATACAGTACATGATTTCAATTATGTTAAAACATGAATAGGAGAGGGGCGCCTGGGTGGCTCAGTCATTAAGCGTCTGCCTTCGGCTCAGGTCATGGTCCCAGGGTCCTGGGATCGAGCCCCGCATCGGGCTCCCTGCTCAGCGGGAAGTCTGCTTCTCCCTCTCCTACTCCCCCTGCTTGTGTTCCCTCTCTCGCTATGTTTCTCTCTGTCAAATAAATAAAATCTTTAAAAAAAAAAAAAACATGAATAGGAGAAATGTGGGAAGGAAATACCAAAAATAATTAGTGGTGTTTTTCTTCAGGAGGTAAAATTGGATATTTCATTTTCATCTTTCTCTTTTCTATGTTTTCCAAGTTTTCTCCAGTTAAAAAAAAAAATGTACAGAAAGCTTTTAGACACCAACTAGTTCCTGCCAATCCTTTCAAATATTCTACCCATCTTCCTAATGATATCTTCCCCACAGATTGGTGATCTAGAGCAAAGCTGGGCTGAGTGACTCCAAATGACATAAAGCAAAGAGACAAGGGATCTAACATTAGTTTTGCACACTTCATGTATCAGGCATTGTTTATACTCCATCATTCAATCCTCGATTCTGCCAGGTAGGGGTTATTATCACCCTTTTATCAATACTGTGGGAACTAAGAGCCCAGATAAGTCAGGAATCTTTTCCAGACAACGTAGCAATTAAGAGTCAGGGTAGGAATGTGAGCTCAGGTTGGCCTGACTCCAAATCCGTTCCCTTCCCTTCTTAACCATCAGCCACAGATGGAGAGAAGCACAGGTGGTGCCCTAGCTGTAATAGCCCTTTCTTCCAAAGCCCTTATGGTAAAATTCGAATTGCTATGGAAACATCTCTGGACTCCTCCCCGCCCCCCCCTCAGTATCTCCTTTCTTCATGGTCATGGTGCCTGGAATCCCATAATTGGAGATGCTTTCCTTCAGGTTAAAAAGCCCTAACTCTTGCCTCTATGAGTCCTTGGTGAAAATGCACATAAGGCTGGGAGAGGTGATCAGGCATAATGCCTGGATAAGAATAGAGGATAAGCAGAAGCTGGGGAAAACATACATTGACCTTGAATGTTTTGATGTTGGGGAGGGAAATGCAGGGCACAAGTCATACCCCAAGGCACATTCTGGGCATATAAACACTTATCATTTTTGGTTGCCCAGCATCTCAATTTCTGGGGTGCCTAGGTGGCTCAGTCAGTTAGGCATCTGCCTTTGGCTCAGGTCATGATCCCAGCGTCCTGGGATGGAACACCATGTTGGGCTCCCTGCTCAGTGGAGAGCCTGCTTCTCCCTCTCCCTGGCCCCTGCTTGTGCTCTCTCTCTCACTATCTCTTTCTCTCTCTCTCAAACAAATAAAATCTTAAAAAAAAAAAAATCTCAATTTCCATTCCAAGAAACCACCTCCCCCACATCTTTGTGTGGTCTCAGTAAGGAGGTGACTTGAAGTGGCCCTTTTCCCACTTCAGACATTGAAAGGGCAGATCCCATGATTCTTAATATTGGCTGCACTTTGTTTTTGTTTGAAGATTTTATTTATTTATTTGACAGAGAGAGACATAGCAAGAGAGGGAACACAAGCAGGGGGAGTGGGAGAGGGAGAAGCAGGCTTCCTGTGGAGCAGGGAGCCCGATGTAGGGCTCGATCCCAGGACCCTGGGACCATGACCTGAGCGGAAGGCAGCCGCTTAACGACTGAGCCACCCAGGCGCCCCTTGGCTGCACTTTGGAGTCAGAGCTGGACAAAAGGCTGCTGTCCAGGATCTGGTCCCAGGCATTGTGATTTCATTGATGTGGGGAGGGGACTGGGCAGTGGTATTCATTAAAGCTCTCCAGATGACTCTGATGAGCAGATAGGGTTGAGGACCACAAAGCTGGATGTGTCTTTTCAATCCCCCCAGGACAATGGGGATGTACATATGTCCAAGCACTGTCCCCCTCTCTCTTGAGATCTTTTGAATCAGTGACATGAGGGAGAAACAAATGGCTGGGGTATATTTATCCCATGAATGGTAGTGTTCTGCCCAGACCAGTTCTGCTATGAGAATATTCCTGCTTCCCAGGACTCCAGAGCTAGTTTGGTTGTTGCTTCTTTCCAACCTTTTCATCTCCCTTCCTATAGATTCTGAGAGCCCCATTCCAATAAATTCCTTCTTCTTGGACCGCAGAACATAGTCATGAAAACTACAATGCAACACAAAAGGGTCACATAGAGGTAGGTAGGAGAGTGACCAGGACCACTAGACCTTCCTGCTAATAAATGATAGAAATGACTATATATTCACCAAGATTCATGCTTCTCCTTCCATAATGTGGAGTTGCCACTAGGAAATGGCTGCCCAGTCAGGGTCTACATTTCCCAGGCTCCCTTGCATCTAGATGGTGCTATGTGACTAGTTCTCACCAATGGAATGAGACAAATAGAGAGCAAGTCACTTCCAGACCAAGGAGCTTACGAGGCAGGTGCATCTCTCTCCAGGCATTTCTGAATACATTTATGAATATTTCCCCAGGCATTTCTAAATATTTCTGGGGCCCTCTGAGGACTAAGAGGAGGGGAATGCTATAAGATGGAAAAAGCCTGGATCCCTGAATCACCTTGTGGAGGGCTGTTGGAGCACCAGGGACAGCTGCACTATACTGCTAAGGAAGCAAAAAATAAACTGTACTGTGTTAAAGGACTGAAATTTGTTTTTTGTTTTTTGTTGTTTTTTTTTTAACAGGGGCTGGGAGTATCCTAATACAGCTTCAAAGCCATAATTTGAAACCCAGCATCCTTAGCCAGAATGCCATCCTGCTCTCTACTGCCCACCCCCATGACTTTGCATCTCTGTTCTCTATTAAGCTGGACCAAGCCCAGACCGCTGGGCTCCCTTTTCTGAGGGCCTCTACCCCCCAAGAAGGAGTCCTTGTTGCTACAGATGAGGCACATCATCATCAGTGGAAATCACCAAGGCAGGCTGTGTGTTGTCAGGCACAGGTGTGCAATAAATGATTACATTACGTGGTCAGGCCAAGGGGTCTGACTCAGTCTGAAATGCGATCCTTCCTGCCAAACTCAGGGAACCAAGGGTCAGGGCAGGCCACACCCCAGGCTAGAGGTCCAGCACATTTACCAGATTTTACTCTCACCCCCAATCTTTTGGGAAACTTAACTGTGCAATCTTGACTTTTCATAATTCCTCTTGGCCATTCCCAAGCAATTTCCATGCCTAGTTGGAAGATTATAGACTTGCCCAACTCCAGGACACAAAACACAAGCTGAGGCTGAAATGGTGAATCTGAGCCTCCATCTTTCACTTCAGTGTGCCTACTCCCTCCCTGCACTGCCCCCATTCAGCTTACACCTCACTGGCCATCCTCTCTCTCCACATAAGAGGTCTCTTTTTCTGGGACAGGTCTCATCTGTTAACATACAATTATCTTATAGTGAGGTAAGTACTATAACCAACGTATCCATAGTGAAATGTCTCATGGATCCAGAGAGAATAAGGTCAGAACATAAGGAAGAGAGAAAAGGGTCTTAAAAAGAAGTGGCATAGAGCTAGGTCTTAAAGGATGGGTAGAAGTGGGGACACCTGGGTAGCTCAGTCAGTTAAGCATCTGCCTTCAGCTCAGGTCATGATCTCAGGGTCCTGGGATTGAGCCCTGCATTGGGCTCCCACGGTTATCCCGTGGATTAAAGAAAAAACTCGGTATTCTTAGACATTATCTCAATCCTCAGCACAGCTCTACAGTGTGGATTCTTACTGCCCCAATTTTTAAAATGCTTGGTCAAAGAGGTGAAGTAATTAGCCCCAAATGGGATGTATGGCTAAAAGTCACGGAAAGGCAATTTGAATTCAGGTGCGTCTGATTATAGGACCCCTGCTCTCCAAACATAATGTTCGAAACATTCAGAACCTATCTACACCTGGGTTGTTACATCCTGCTTCATTCACTCACCAATCTGCCCAGCAATGAACAATTCCTTTAGAGCACTGTACACACAACTCCAAGCTTATGGTTTCTCTGTCACCTTTGAGTGCACATGTTCAATGACTCTTTTTAAAAGGACACAGTACTTACGGAGCCAAAATGAAAAGGACAGCATGAAGGAATGCTCAGAAGCTCTGATGGCACAGAGATGACATAATTTATGTTTCACCACTATCGTCTCTGCTCTGCCCACTGCAATCTCAAAACTGAGGAAGAATTTGGTAATTGCTTCAGCGGGGCTGGGCCTGTGGGTGACTGCTTACTTTTCTTATTACCTTGTCCTGCATAGTGATCCTTGAGTATTTCATCTTCTTTGGCAGGGATGGCAGGTTTTAGGACATCTCTGGTAGAGTGGACAATGCCTCAGATAACATACAGAGGAAAATTAAGGAGGTGGGGGCTCTTGGTGAAAGGTCTGCAGGCTAAAGGCAAGATGAGGGTGACACTATCATACTGGGCAGGCACCTCCACTGCTGGCTTTGAAGGTTAAGGCAAAGTGCCCACTGTACACCTGGGAAGAGCAGCTCATTTCCAGTTGGGAATGATCTATATAGCACTGATCTGAATGGACACCAATATTCCTCTTTCTTGGTGTGGAACACAATTCAGAATCATATGATAACTATCAGGGGTGTTATTGTCTTAACAGAATCCAGCAGGAGTCCTGGATTATTGGGATGATTTTTGAGGTTAAGCCCACAAGCAAAGTGTGCAAAAGGGAGGAACGAAGGAGGCCTGGGAAAGGGGGAAATAGGGAAGCCAAGATTGGCAGATACAGGAGGGCACCAGGTACCCATGGCTTGGTTTGGCTCAGGGAATGCATGAGCCTCCAACAGTGCATCACAATACACCCAATACCATTCTCCAACCAGGCTGCACACCTGTAGTCCCAGCCGCTGAAAAGTCGTCTTTTGTCACTTTCTCTCCCAGGCTGAGCTGGCTATTTCTGTGTCTGGTGAGTCAAATCTTGGGAGTCGGTGGGTGAAGAAAACGAAAGAGATGAAGCATTGGAGTTCACCTGCTTGAGTTCAATATCAGCCCTGCCCCTTACTAGCTGTGTAAGCTGAGGTAGGTCATTAATCTCTCTCTGCCTCAAATTCCTCATCTGTTAAATGGGACTATATAGGGCTCTTTAAGGAGTAAGCAGAGTAACAAACATGAAGCACTTAGAACAGTTCTTAGTACAGAGTGAAGATGGAATAAGTGTTGCCTACTGTCATTATATATTATTAGTGCTTCTGCAGCTATTTTGTTAAAAACCCTAGCACAGTGTTAGTGCTAACACAGGATATTAGCAACTGGTATTTTTGTTCTTCTTCCTTTTTCTAAATAATTCCAAAGAATGAAATTACTGGTTCAAAGGGTGTGAGTGAGTGTGTGTATGTCTACCCATGTTCTTAACATGCACAACAGCATTAGCACCATTTTCTTTCGCGCAGGTAATTCCCACACCTCTTTTCTTCCACTCCCCCCATTACCTCCAAGAGATATCTCAGATTCATCTACCTTTCTCCCTCCCTCACACTTAGTCCAAACACTATCCTTCCTTGTCTGGATAAGAGGGATAAGATCACTTAACCAGTTAATTGAAAGTCCCCATCCCCTCTTAGCCACTGGGACTGTGGAGCCATCCAGAGACCAGATCCCCAGGCTGGGTTCAGAGTAAATAGGATTACCTGTGGTGGCAGGAACTGGTGGAGACAGAAGGTGTTTCAAAACTTAATCAAAAATTAATTAGAAAAAGAAACAAGCCAAAGGACAAACATCTGTGAGCAGATGATGTGCAAAGGCAAACAAATCCGATATATAACATTCCGTTTGAGTTAGGAGCAGGATCCTGCTGGGCTGCATTGGGAGTAGCTGGAAAGCTTTGAGAGGAACAAAAAGCCTTCGTGTTTACTTCTCAAGAACAAATGACAGTGCAACTCTAAGCTCTAAAGACTCTGGAGGAGAGGGTCTCTGCACAGGATCGCACACAAGCTGCCGGGAAGCTGCGCCTCAGGGAGGTGCTAATAAATAATCCTCAGAATACACGCTAGCCAGTCCTCTAAGTGAGGAGGGGATCCCAAGCAGGAGCAAAGCCTTCTCAGGCAGTCAGAGCTGGGGGACTCGCCCGCACCCCACATCTGTTTTCCAGACAGGAAAAGCCGAGCCTTGAAACCATGTCAGATGGAAATCAGAAGCAATGGCCACTGAGACGAGCCCTGGAGTGTGGACTTGGGATGCCTTTCTGGGAGAAACTGGACATCTGGAAATGAGTTTCTAATAGAGGTTTGTAGCAAATCCATCAATACCTTACACGTATCCCCTGGCTGTTCCTACACCAGGGTCTTCACACAGCACCTGTCAGTCTCTCTCAGAGGCTTTCTCTCACCGCAGGGGTGTGCTTCTCCGTGCACACGGCAAGCGGGAAGGGTATCAGCACTAACGACACAGGAGCATCCCTCAACTAATAAGGCTGTGCCCCTAGCAGTGACTCTGAAACAACCCTGCAGCTCCACCCACAGGTCCAGTTGGTATTGAGCCCCAGTTGCCACAGGGTGACCTGGTCCTTGAAGTACCTGCATTGGTCTCCTCACTTTCCTCTCCCTTCTTTCCCCAACTGCTTCTTGGGGCCACCCAAATAAGCCTATCTTGAGGTCTGCTTCTAGGGATTCACACAAAGACAAGGATGTTGGTGGGGGGTGGACAGGCTTTGGATCAATGACTTGGTTAAGTAAGGGATGCAGTATACAGACCTGTCTATAAGTCAAAGAGCCCCATGGGGACTCTGGTGGCCTCAAGCCTCCTGTTTGGATCAACCACCCAGTGACCCTTATTACTGCCACTTCCCAGACCCATGTAGTCCCCGAAATCAGGTCACCCCACTGTTCCTCAGGTCAAGGACCTCCTCCTTGTAGGAAGCTAAAATTGGAAAGATAAATGTTGTCTTATCTCTAACCTTCCAAGATTCCAATGGACCCTGCCCTCTTCTTTTTTTT
>NC_138373.1:31429243-31496349 GCF_054177405.1 Leptonychotes weddellii
CCAGCAACCCTCAGTTTGTTTCCTGAGATTAAGAATTCCTCATATCAGTGAGGTCATATGATACATGTCTTTCTCTGATTGACTTATTTCGCTCAGCATAACACCCTCCAGTTCCATCCATGTCGTTGCAAATGGACCCTGCCCTCTTCTTGATGGGAGACCAAGGACTCAAGCATTCTTACCTGCCTTTCCTGCTCCTCTTGCCTTCCACACTGTGGTCTCTCATACCTGGCGCTCCTGCCCTGCTCCCAACCCAACTTATTCTCATGAATAAGTCTGGTTTTTTTTTACATTCTCGGCCAGCATCACCTGCTCCAGGAAGACTTCTCTGCCCTCACTGCCAACTTTAAACAGCAGCCAATGCTTTCATGTTATTATAGAGATTCTTGCACAGGGCATAAACATTTACCCACAGTTCCAAAGCAGACTAGTCTTTTAACCTAAAAATATAAAGTTTATGGTATTTTGGTGGTTCCTGACCCTAGAACCATGTGTGTGTGTATGTGTATTTCTGGGTAGAAGATCAATCACTTTTTTCTGATTCTCAAAAGGTTCTTCCAGAAAATGTCACAGCCATTGCACTACTGTGAGCTCCTGAAAGACTAAATAATGCCTTATTTAATCTTGTATCCCCAGAGTGCAGCCCAATGCCTGGGCAATCACAGGCACTGTGTTAGCAACACTAAGGGCTAATGTAGTTTTACTGTTTATTCTGAACCAAGCATTGTATTGGTCTTCGTTTCATTGACTCCCATGACAACCCTAAGAGGTGGCTGCTACCTCTGTTGATGGGACAAGGAGACTCAGTTGTGACAGAGGAGCTGGCCCCAGATCCTACCGATGGAAGGCTTGGTGTTGAACTTGAAGGCAGGTTAGCCATGCTCTGAGCACCTTTCTGAACATATCAACAAAGAGTTAATGAACAAACATCATTCATCTCATAACTGTGTTGTTTTTCCAGCTCTTAGGCAGCCCTGTAACACACCTCAGGTAAAACCTCAGGTTTCAGTAAGGCCCTGAAATGTTCACCAATGTCTGCCTCATTTTTCTGGAGCTCCTATAAAATCTGGAAATGGCTCTCTCTCCTATAACATCTGTGAATGCATTGTAATCCTGCATGGCTATCAGCATCTATTTTTAGATCTTTAATATTTTTCTTTTTTCCTTTTTACAAATAATTGATGTGAGACCCCGAAGGTTATATGGCTTGCTCAAGGCCATGCAGTGAGTTAACTGCAGAGCTGGAAGTGGAAGCTAGGTCCTTCCTATTCCCAATTAAATGCCCTCCCTCCTACTTCTCCCAGTGCCAGCATCTTCGCCAAGATGATGCTAATGTGTTTCCCACCTGAAAGTCATGTGTTTCTCAGTGCAACAAGGTTCCCTGAGCCGGTCACAAAATTCAATTTCATTCTTCAAATGACTTTCAGAGAACAACCTGGCCTGTGCATATCCATGCTAGGATTCCCTACTCCATGCTATAAGGGTCAACGTTCTCCTGGAGGCTGTCTCCCTCTTCTCTTCTCAGTATCTGCAGGCTATGGCTAAGGGGATGTAGACAGACTGATGGTCATCTGTCAGGGCTGCTTTGTGTGGCCTGGGGCCACATGTACTAACTGATTTATCAACTAATAATACAGTTTATGTGCATGGCTGGCTGTTTGCAAAAGCATTTCTTTTCCACAGCTGCTTTGAAGGAAATTCCCAGTCCCCAGTGAAGCAAGCAATGAGGGTTTGCTAGAGCTCATGCAGGGGACTATGTGGTTCCTCACATCCACTTATTGTGCAAGGAGTCTGAAGTGAAATATCCCTGGTCACCTGAAGCATCAGGGCCCAGTCCTTAACTTAATAAGAAACAGCTGGAACTCTGCCGATGGCGGCGGCTGAATGTGGTGGAGAGGAAAAGGGTCCTGCTGGTCCTCCAGACAGGGGATGCCCTGGCTCCATCATGAACTGGCTCTGCACTCCTGGGTGCATCACTTTACCTGCCCAAGCCTCTATTTCTCCACCTACCTATCCCGTGGGAGCAGAAAATCTTCCTTACGAGCTACAGAGGAATAAATGAGACTCCGGGCACTAAAGAAACACTTGTTGAATTATAATAGGGACAGAGAGTTAACAGAGCACATAAAACATGATTAACAAGTTTCTTTCTCTTCCATGCCTCTTTCCCCCATTATTTCCCACCATTTCTAGAATGGGAAGGTAGAAGGAGCTGAGTATAGGGGTGTCCCTTCCTCTGCTCCTCCCCCACTTCTCTTCTCATCACAGATACTATTACTGAATGTCCGCCATGAGCCACATGCTTCCTCTGTGCATTTTCTCACTAAATTCCTACCATATTTCCCTTAAAGGGTGAATGGTGTCTCCCTTTTCATAAACCAATACTGTCCGATAGAACTCTCTGAGATGATGGAAATGCATCCAATATATTAGCCACCTGCCATGTTTGGCTACTGTACCCTTGAAATGTGCTTCGTGTGGCTGAGGAACTAGATTTTCGATTTGAATTAATTCACTTATATTTAACTAGCCACATGTAGCTGTGGCCACCAAATTGGACAGCATAGTGACAGATGGGAGTAAAAAAGAAAAACAAACTGAAGTTTGAAGAAGTTCAGCAACCACCCAAGGTCATAAACCTGGATGAAGGTGGAAGTGAGAGCTGAATCCACACTTGCCACTAGCCTCCTGTGTCCATCTCCTAAAGCAAATGGTCAGGCTGGCTGAGGACTTGCTCTGACATGCAAACTGAGAGCTGAAACTCAAGATAGGCTGGGGAGAAATACTCCCAGCACTGGGGAATTGGCCCAGAAGGAGAAGGAAATGAATATTCAGAGCAGATAATGGTTGTGGAAACGCTTTGTAAACTGTGAAGTGCTGTCTCAGGGTGGGGGTTATTAATAATACCCCTTGGCACTGACTTCATGGCAAAGCTTTCCTGTCCCTCTCCACATCCTGCTGCTCTGTTAATCATTAATTAAAGCTTAAGGGATTTGGGAATACAGGCCTCTGAAATTTGGACTAAACCCTCCATGTTATTGAAAAAAAAAAAAAAAGAATCTCGGATAATTAGCTTTTCTTTCCCTAAATGCTTTTTGGGTCTCATTACAAACGAAGTGCTGGGCTAATATACCTTGTGTTGTGAATGCTTCACAATTCCTGCTAATTGAATTAAACCCAATTCTCTGCAAATAAACTCTTGGTGTTCTTAATGGCAAATAAGGAACAGAGCTGTTTCTTTTTGGAACGGGTCATTACAAGGCCCTAATTACCAGGATCTCAATGTGTAACGTAAACCGCCTTTGTGTTGGCTCCTGACAATGATGGCTCTGTTAAGATCAAAGTCGCAATGTGCCCTTGGAAGTTTCTCTCTCTTTTTATTCCACTTCAAAATGTTTAATAATGACTAATCCAATATCTAAGACGGCAGAGAAAGGACAAGAGAACAGAAGTCCGCTTTTTTTTTAATTCAGGATAACTATTCCGAAACTGACGCACTGCTAATTTTTCCTCCTCTCTCTTTCCCTTGGACACTGCACATTTTGAAGTTGCCAGTTAATGAAGGAATCTGTACTGCCAGAGTTGCACGCATGTCCAAGGTGAACAGAGGAGCTGCGTGGAGTAATCAGATGTCAGGCAGGAAGATGGATACCGTCGTTCCCACATGTCCCAACACCTTTATCAATAATGCAATGCCAATTACTTTGGGGACCAACCTTGACTCCTGTGGGATGGGAAACTTTATTCCAGGACTCTTTAGAACAGCATATATAATTAGCCACACGAACCAGATTTTAAAATGCAGTACGTGTCATTTCTTGCTGGCAATTCTGCACTGACGTGTGGGCGGAGGATCTGAGTTTGAGATTTCAAAGGTGGATAAAAAAGTTTAACACTAATGGTAACTGTCCTTTGTGTACAGGTTTCAGGATGGGGGAAGGCTAAGGTTCCTGGCTCTCTGAAATGCTAAGCCTTTACCTTACAGCTACATAATCCCTTTGCTGTAGCAGAACAAACCAAGTAGAGATCATCTGGGCAGCTTAGAAATGGGGTTCCCACCTTGTGCCCTCCAAACTTTCTCACTCACATCATCTCAGTCTTCCCAAGACATTATGTTCATCTCCCTGGGAAAGCTCTCCTGATCTTCTCTGAAGGCAAAACTCTTAAATTCAGCCTCCTGAATCCAAGGCAGACACCCTCATCAGAGCTTGTTCCCCACTTCTATTTGCTTCTATTGCATTTTTCTCTCTCATCTGTGCCTGAGGCAACATGGCAGAGTGGGCACGTGGACTTCAGAGAAGGACAGCCCAGGGTTTGGATCTTAGTTCCGCTACTTACAGCTGCATAGCTTGGGGCAAGGTAGCTCACCTCTCAGAAGCTCTTTTTTCATCTAGAGAACAGGGATGCTAATAGCTACCTTGCTTCAAGGAATGGCTTGGGCATAATTTGTTAAAAATAATAATGTGGATAAGGTGACTGGTACACAGGAGATGCTCAATAAATGGAATCCGACCATGCTCTTATTATAAGACTAACCCCTGTATTCTGATTACTTCCTTAGATGTCCATTTCCCCACAGAGCAATCAATTCTCTGAAGGAAAGACATAGACCTCATTAACTCCTATATTTAAATACCCCAGCACCTAGCAGAGAGCTGGGCATGCCCTTGGCTTAAAAAAATTGACTTAATAAATTAACGAATAAATGGATAAATGAATGAACATCTGCAGCAAGCATTTAGGAAGTGAAATTAAACAGTGCCCGGCATATAGGAGGTGCTTAATAAGTGTTTATAAATGAATGAATGAATGAATGAATGAATGAATGAATACCTAAACCAAACATTCAAAGATTTAAATGAAAATAAAATTGAAGGGCTTTGTGATTTCCCACAGAGAGAACAAAATTCTCCCAAACCCTCTTGCCAGAAGCAGCTCGCATCAGCTTACGGAGGAACAACAATGTTAAATTATTGCTTAACTACTTCTCATATGATGATCTCCCGCATCTCGCCAGGAAAATCATCAGCATTCTCTCGGTGCTAGGAACAGCTGCAGTTAACATGTTTGGGGCGCCTTTTCAACACGATTCCCTCTAACAAGTCCGAACTTGATTTCAGCAGCTCCATTTCCATTTCACTCTGGAGATCTCTCTCCAGGAACCTGACATGCCAAGTCCGTGGTTCAAGAAAGAGATTCGCCATCTCCCTATGGGCAGGATAACAGTGATTGGCACCAGCACAGGGAGAGGAAGAGGAGGGTGGGGCATGGGTGTGACTCTCACAGATGATGGCAGCTCCAATCTTCCCAGAGCAAAGGCATAGTGGTGTTTAGTGTCCAGGGCTCCACAACAGCACTCCCTACCCCTGTGGCACCTGGAGGAAGAAGGCGAAGGGAAGGTGTGCAGACCATCCTCCATGCAGGGAGCCTTCTGCTCTCTCCCTACTTTAAGTGCTTCCGAGCCAAATGAAGACAACACTTTTAAAAAAAACACACTCTCAACAAGCCTTAGTTACTAGTGAAGTGCTCCCTATAGCATCCTTGAAGAACAATGGCCAGCTTTAGGAGCACTCCAAGGGCAAGAAGCTCACTGCCCCCCACATCAGCAAAGGAGCCTGGAAGAGATCAGGACATTCAGAAGCAAGACAGGCACAGTGTCTCATTTGCAAGAAGGCCTCTGACAGCCCAAACTCTTGCCCAGAGCAACCTGAGAGGTGCTCCTCTAGGTTTTACCAGTAGTTTCCCATGGTGGAGGGCTCACTACCTCCTCAGGTAGATGGCCAGGTCCATGCTGGAGCCCATTTGTTGTTAGAGGGCTCTTTTTCTCTGCTGTGCCCCCACACACCTCCAGGTAACTTTGACCATTGGCCTCACTTCTAACTAATAACTTAAGTCTTCATCCCCGTGATATCCCCTCACATTTATGAAGCCCAGATTCTCATCCTAGCAGTTCCTTCCTCCATCCAAGCCCTTTCTTCCAGAACTGTGTTTATCTAAAAACTGTGATGACACAGGGAGAGCTGTGTTCCAGGTGTTCCTAAGGCACAGGAGAGAAGAGGTGCAAAGCCAGGTCACCTTCAGGCCAGCCAGCATGGGATGGCTTTCTATTCAGCAGAGCAGAGCTACTCTGGAGCCCCAGCCTCATCCCATGTGCCACCCGACACCAGGGAGGGGGGTGGCCTCTCTAGGAGTGGCTTTGTTCTTCCAGACTCTTTAGAAGAGCTGTCTGATTCACTGCTGTGCAGATGTGCTGCCTCTGGTTCAAGTGAGGACAGAACTGCAGGGAGGTGGGAAAGGCAAGAGGAGACTAGAACTGAGATGCCAGAATACTGTCCTATATTTGTCACCTGGTTCGTGACACAGTGCCCAAGTTACTTTCTAAAACAGAGTGGGGACCTAATGACTCTTTGCTGACTTTGGATGTGGGGAAATTGAGGGAGAGTGTTATTGAGTTAGATATTAGATGGACTGCAAGCAACAGACCATGAGTGCCTTGGTTACTATTCCCAGGTTCTAACACATCTCCGGCACAGAGCAGATGTTTATGGCAGACACTGTTGGCTATTTACCCAATAGCCTTTCCAAACACCTTCTCTCTTGTCTGCCTTAGCTTCCCAGTCGTGATTGCCCTGAGGGGTGACCAGGAGACTGATTCTACCCAATGAGCTGCAAGAGGAGGACTGCCAGTGAGGGCATCTTCTCAGAAAGCCATTCTTCAGATAAAAAGAGCTGCAAGAAGAAAAAGCTTCCATTCATCCACTTCCTGCCTTGAAACTCAGTGGGAAGTCATGATGCCTGGAGTTTAGGCAGCCAAGAACATGAGGATGAAAGTGATTGCTGGGGGTGTTGAAGCAAAATTGTGGAGCAAAGTTTGGATTCTTGATGCTGTTGAACTACTCCTGAACTACCTGACTCCAGTCTTCTTGTTGAGTAAGAAACTCAGGGCCAGTATTGATAAGCTTCTGTTGCCCAGGTGTGTTGTTTGCAGCTCAGAGCACTCTGGGCAATGCAGCACTCGAGAACTATTTAACTATTTAAGTTGTATTGGGGTGGGGGTGGGAAGTTCGGGGGGTGGTTATAAGAAGCCTTCACCTGATGAGCCAGGACTAGATAATGCCAATAGGATGCTTAATGGCTGGGGAGGGGCAGGGGCTGAAAGAATTATGGCCATAAAATGAGAAAATGGCTTTGGACAGAAAGTAGGTCCTTGACAAAACCCTTAGTTCCCTCCCAATTAAAGATATCAGATTTCTGGTTTCAATTTTTTTCGACTTTTAAAGACTTTTTCTCTCTGATACGTGCTGAGCAGAGGGTGGTGAAATTTTTCTGGGGACTGAGCCAGTCGAAATGTGGCACATAGCATGGACTCTAGAACTAGCTAATTGGAGTTGAGTCGAGTCTAGCTCTAAGTCAGGGTTTTTCAACCTCGGCACCGTTGACATTTGGGGCCAGATAATTCTTTGCTGCAGAGGCTCTCCTGGGCATTATGTTGATCAATATCCCTGGTCTCTACCATTAGATGCCAAGAGCACCCCCCACTCTGAATTGTGAAACCAAAAATGTTTCCAGAATGTTGTCAAATGTCCCCTGGCTGAGAAGCACAGTTCTCTAACTGATCGTGAGTATAGAGACTGATGCTTCTGGCTTCCTTTGCCTCATCTGTAACATGGGAATAATAAGAGAACTACTTCATAGAGCTGCTGTGAGTTCAGGAGGTCATCTGCAAAAGATGCTTAGTCAAGATTAACTATTATTATGATTACTGTTCTTTGAGGCAGATTTTATTGTGCTTGCTTCATGAATGGCATTCACCAATATTAGAGCTGTAAGGAATATAGGTATTCATTGATCCAAGCTCCCATTATCCACATAACGAAACACAGATCCAGAGAGAGAAGGTGACCCGGTCAGTGTCACATAATAAGTAAACACAAGCCCCAGAACCAGAGTCCAGATATCTTGAATGCAGGGTGAACCCATGTTGTCTTTTTCTGAAGTGGAAATCTGAGCCAGCCTTCCCCAGGAGCTTTACCTTGCTTCCCAGAAAATCTTCAAATCCAATGAATTTGAGGGTATGTATTGGGAACATACTTCATACCCAGGTAAACACCAAAGATGCAGTGATCAGTAAGATAAGCATGGTCTACCCAGCCCTTGTGGAAGTCTAGGTGGGAAAGCCAACATTATACAAATAATGACTGATGAGCTATACTTGAAATCACATAGAGCCCTGAAATTAAACCAGGAATGGAAGTAGACCCAGAAAACTCCAACTCTGTCAGGAACCTCCCAGAACACAGGAGGAGGCTGGCTTCACCCAGCTGGCTTTCCTGAAAAGGCATTTCTGCCCCTCCTGCCCCAATAATAAGGTGTGGGTAGTAACTGGTGGAGCTGGGAACAGGGAGATGTAAGGAATGGGTCTGGGAGTCACTATGATTCTGAGGCTTATGTAATTTCTGAGAAAGCTGTCTCTGATCAGATTTGGATGGGGACAAAAGAACAAAACATATGGCCAATAAGATCACTTAGGATTCTGCCAGCTGGACAAACCCTCATCTTAAGTTATTCCAGGACACTTGAGGGTGTTTCAGTAGAGGGAGCAGTATGTGTGTCTTCAAGAAACTGAGAAAAGTCTAGTAGACCTGGAATATAATGATCATGTGCAAAGGCTCCATAGAGGAGAAGTAGGGGTTGGAAGGGGCAGTCAGGAAGATTACAGGATTCCAGGGGGGCTGGAGCAGAGGGGGTGAGAGAGACAGTTGTAGGTGATGAGGCTAGAAGTGCGGACAGAGTCCTCCAAATCATGTTAGGGAATATGGATCCTTCTGGAGGTATCAGGGCCACTGGAGGTTTGTAGGTAAGAGCACTGCATGATCCAGTTTCTATTAGGGACATATCCCTTAGGCTTCAATGTGGAGGATGCATCAGGGGAAGGATGGAAACAGGAGACAAGTCAGGAAGGTGGTGCAAAGAGCCTTGGAAAGAAAGAGGTGGCCTGGGCTGGTGCAGAGTCATGTTCTCAACCAGGCAATTTTGACCTCTGGGGAACATTCGGCAATGTCTGAAGACATTTCAGGTTGTCACAACTTGGGGGGGGCGGGGCTGGGGAGAGTACTACTGGTTTCTAGTGGGTAGAGGCCAGAGATCAGCTAAACATCCTAACAGTGCACAGGATGGTCACTCACAACAGATAATTATCCAGCGCAAAATGGCAAAAGTGCCAATGTTGAGAAATTCTGGCAGAGAAAATGGAGAGATGGAGAGGTGGTTTTGCATTGTGTTTAGAAGGCAGAAATGGTAGACTCGGTGATGAATTGTATGTGGAGGGCAAAGAATAAGGAAGTATCAAGGATGGATCCTAAGTACCAGAGTCGATCACAGTTCCATCCACCGAAATGGGGAGCATGGAGGAGGAGCAAGTAAGGGTTAAGGATAAACAACTCAATTTGGGACATCTTGAGGAAAGTCTCCTGGGTATGTACAGGGGAAAACTGCCTCAACCTCCCCAGCTGGATAAAGCGTCTCAGCAGCGGCCTATGCCCTCATACTGAGCTTCTCAGCTCCCTAGGCCTCCCATATCCTGGGCCCACCCCCCCTCATGTTTCCTTCCTGGTTTTCTGGCTCTCCAGACCAGGGTCTGGCTCTCCTGGCCCAGCCTTTCCCCCCAGCTGCAGAGCCCACGTCCCCCTTGTCAGCGGTTGCGGCAAAGGCAGACAGAGTTGCCCTCCCATCCCTCAGACTTCAGTCATCCCACAGCCTCACGACTAATTAAACATCTGCTGCAAGCTACAATTTGCTAAATTGCCTCACACTCTAACTTCTGGCAGGGACTAATCTGAGTTCTCAACTTGAAGCCCAGAGCCTTCCTCCAAGCAGCATCAGCCTCCTAATGTCCCTGGTCCTCCCCAGACGTCACTGTGTCCCCACCACCCAAAGGGGCATGGACAGAGACTGGATCCAGTGTCTTTCCTGGGACTGTGCCGTGGGAGGATGGGAGGCTATGGCATGGCTCCTCAAGGAGCTTTTCATCAACTGTCCCCCACAAAAATACTACAGAAGATGAATAAGTAATCAGATATTAACAACTTGCCAAATTGAGTTTAATCAAGAACTAAAATGGATGAGACAGGAAACACGTTTTATGGGGGTGGAAGATGAGACTCTTTTCCTCATAAGACCTTGAGGGAGAAGTATCCTTGGAGATCATCTAGTCCAGCATTTCTCAAAGGGCCACCTGCCTCCAAATCCCCTGGGGTACTTATTGGGAATACAAATTCCCAGCCCTTGTCCCTGAAGATGCTGATTCAGTAGATCCAAGGCAGGGCTCGGGAACACAGATTCTTCTAAACAAATAGGCCAGATTTTTGATACCCATATAGTCTGGCAGTACTAGGACCAAGGTACACAAATCTGTTTCTCCACTAAGCTTCCCCAATCCTCCTCATCAGAATTAATCAGAACAAGATGTGTGATACTGTGTCCTGCAAAGCTGATCAATGCATTTACAGGTTCCACAGGGCTGTGTGCAGCAGTCCTCGTGTGCCCTGCTCTGCCTCCGCCCAATGCCCTTGGACGCAAGACTCCCCTGCCTGGGATACACTCCTGCGTGGTGTTGACTTGCTATCATGCACTCACTCTGTGTTCAGCTTAAGTGTCCTGTCTTGTAGGATGTTCAAGGCCCAGTCAGGCACTGATCTGGAAAGGACCCATTTCCTGTTCCCTAAAGGCAGGCAGGTCACTTACATTTTAGAAAGTGAACTTCAACTACAGGTCACAAAATGCAATCTTCCCCTCTCCAGGTTTGGAGAGGGAGATGAGCATATGTGTGAATTCTTTTTATCTCCACATAAATACATAAGAGAGTCCAATCTTCGCAAAATTATAATATTATAATAATTTGGATAGGGGCTGGACTGAAGAAAGGGGAACTAAGCTGAGAAACAAAATCTCTCTCTTCCCCTCCCCCCCCTCCTTTCTGCTACCTGCCTTGTCTCTGTCTCTCTCTAAAGACAGAGATTCACCAACATCAAACATTTCAAGGACCAATACACATCAGTTCTGGATTTACTGATCACAAATCATCCTTATCTTTCAATTAAAGGAGACCCTGTAAGAGTGTCTTAATAGTTAACATTGCATCAGCTGAATTACCTTTATAATTGAAAGAATACAAACGGATTGCCTCCTTTACTTCTAACATTCTGCAAACTTATTAGTACAGATATTTGTGGAATTAGTAAATCATAATGAGCTATCACCTTCCTTTATTCTTCACAGTGGACTACTTGGCAAAGGCAGTGAGACTTGTTAATGACCACAACTCAAGAGTGGGGTTCTTGCCCTGACCCTTGCCTCCTGCCACTTGTCTTTTAGAGCTCTGTGGACACCTTGAAATTGAATGTAAAATTGTGCTTATGCATTTTGGGAGGGCATTGGCTTTCACCAGATTCTCAAAAACATCTGTGGCCCACAAAGGGATAGAAGCACCATTGGAGAATCTCTTTCTCAGGTGTCAGACTGTTCTAGCGGGCATGATCAAGATGATCACTGAGAAGCCTTTCATCTTATCATTCATAGCAAGGCTTCCATTCACCCTCAGAGGCACACCTTTTCCTGCAGTGATCCCTGAGAGCTGGAGTCCATAGGAGGTCAGCTTCTGGAGCATCTCCTCTTCCTGTTTTACTTCTAAGACCCAGAACCCAGCTTCTTCCCTCTGCTGAGTCCATGATGTCCCAATTAAGAAGCCACTAGACATTTGATAGGTTTGCACAGAACGCGCCATGACTGTGCACCTGTCCTCATGGAGCTTGCAAGCTAATGGTAGAGACATACATATAAGATGTAATTACAGTACAATCAGAAACATAACAATTACAGCTAACATGTACTGTATGCTGTCAATGTGCCAGGCAGCAAACTAAGCATTTCATGTGTGGTATACTCTCTAATCCTCGCAACAGCCCCAAGAACTGGACTATCATTTATCTCAGTTTTACATTAAGAAAACTAAGGCACAGAGATGCCAATAAACCAGCCCAAGGCCACACAGCTAGGAAGTAGCAGAATAGTGTGCCTGCCTCAACCTTCCTTCTATGGATTCACCCACCCCAATCCATTAGCCAATGGACGTGGGAACTAGTTGGGGTCAGGATCTAGTTTCACTGCCTTTGCCTGAGTTTTAGGAGGGTCTGGGATAGAATATGCTGAGACTCAGCCTCCCTTAGATCTCTCAGGTTATACCTGATCCAGGTGACTTGGCTTTCTGCCCACCCAGTTCAGTTACTCTTCCAGTGCCCAGTTCTGCCCTGAGACCTTAGCTGGGTCCTGCCTCCTCAATGCAATGCAGCCTGTTGCTGGCTGGGGTCTTTCTTCAATAAAATGGGCATGACTTCTTTCTAGAATTAAGACACTTGATATACATTTTCTGAGAGTTTACCATATCCCAGACCCTATTTTAGGCAGTGGACACATGGGATGAGTAAGAATGAATTCCTGACCTAAAGGAGCTTATGCATTCATTGTTTTTTAAAAATTTATTTTCTTTCATTAAATATGAACACCTACTATGTCACATGAAGTGCTGTAGATGTTTGCATTATTGTAGGTAAGGAGAACAGATGTTCAACTAGCCGACAAATATATTTGCGGGATTATTTTATGTGGTGATGAGGGCAACAATGAAACAGGGATGTGAAAGAAAGGGAGGTACGAGAGACCTTATTTAGATGGGAAGGTCTTGCTTGGTCTGGTTGAGGAGGTGGCCTGTGAGAGGAGATGTGAATGCCCAGAAGAAGAGGTCAGTATATGCCCTGAGGACAGAGTGAACAGCTGGGAAATGGCCTGAAGGCAGGACTGACCTTGGGCCACTGAAAGAAGATAGTCGATGTTAGAGCCACAGGGAATGGCAGGGAGAACAAAGCCTACTTGGGAAACAGGCAGCAAGACCAGATAGGCACACTGCAGCCACAGAGAGGATGTGAATGTTATTTTATGGACAGCGGGGACACACAGAGAAGGCATCAGCATGATTTGATTTGGATTCAGAGATCATCCTAGCTGCTGTATGTCATCTTCCCAGGGGTCTCACCTCACCTCCTGGACCAGATCCGTAGACACCCAAACAGAGCTGGAAGCCACCCTTCCTGCTGGGACTTGATCCTCATCCTTCCAGGGTCATTCAGACCTAATTCAGCCCCCTGCAATCCTGACCCTTTATAACCCTCTCTTCTCCAGCTGCCAATCTATGATAGACACTCTGCTTTCACTGAGTCACATTCATTTGTATAGGAAAAAAAAGGGGGAGGGGAGAACAAATAATTGGAAATTCAGTGATTCCCCTATGCCCTTGAGTCCCTCTCAGGGACTGGGTTGAAGTGATACCCACCTCCAACACCATCACAAAAGGCAGCGCAAGTCCTGACACACAACATAGATAATTAAGTTTCACGGACTCCACCCCAACTGCTGAGCTAAAGGTGTCTAACCCAACACTCAGCCAGGTGACATCAGACTCCGAGTCGCCACCATATCGGGGATGATTTACAAATGGACTGTGCAGCCCATGAGATGAGTGGTGGACAATCCCAGCCTAGAGGAAGGAGGCAGTTTGATGTTTTTAAAACCCCGCAATGAAATGTCAGGGCCATTTGAATATATTGAGCAAATGAAGAAAATGGAATCAAGAGGAAAGGAAAGGCAAACATCCTCAAATCTTGTTCCTAAGGGTCCTTCATGAGCCCAGCCGTCTATGCCAATAAGTCATCTAAGGAAGAAAAAAAAAAATACCTTTTTTTTCCCCTGTTTGTTTCCCCTTTGAACAACTGAGGGTTTTTCCAAAAGGTTCCAATTTCTCTTTGATTCTGCAGTTGCTGCTGATAGCATTCAAAGGCCTTCGGGGTAACAGGTGCATTTCAAATGAGTGAAAATAACAAATAAATTGGATCCAGGATTTACAGCATTAGCACGGTCTTTGTTCTCTTGCGTCAATGCCTGGCTTATGGACAGCAGATCTACACAACCCACAGGAGCCTAGGGGGATGGTGGGCAGGGGTGCTACCGAAGGGAGAAGGAGTAGGGGGGCAAAGGGAGTGGGAAGAGGCAGAGGAGGACCCCTCAGTACTCCCTCATGTGTAGTTCATTAGAACATACTCCAGGCTCTACCTCCAAAATACAACTGACACCCTTTCTCTTCCCTTCACCCCATTGCCACCACCCTGGTCTAAGTCAACATTATTTCTTCCCCAGATGACCTCAACAGCCTCCCTTGGTTCCCCTCGTTTCCTCTTTTTGCCCCTTCAATCCATTCTCCACACAGCAGTCTAAATGATCTTTACCAAACACACAGCTCATCATGTGACTCCCTGCTTAAAACCCGTCTGGAGCTTCCTGTGGTCGTTAGGATAACCTCTGAGTGCTGGCCACAGCTTTGAAGTCTCTGCAAGATTGGTCCCTGCCTCAGTCTCCCCACTGTCCTCTACACTCTGGTGTGGTAGGCAGCTTCTAAGATGGTCCCTCGCAATCCCTTCTTCCTGGCATTCATGCCTTTGGGTGGTCCCTTCTCCTAGAGTGTGAGCTAGACCCCCAGACCTGCTTCTAATGAACAGAAGACAGCACAAGTGAGAGAGCTTAAAAGCTGACCCTTCCTTAGCTGAGCCTTCAGATGACAGATGCCCTAGCTGACACATTTTGATTGCAGCCTATAAGAGACCCTGGAACAGAGGCCCCGGCTAAGTTGCACCTGGATTCCTGACCCTCAGAAACTGTGTGATAATAAATGTTGTTTTAAGTCACCAAGTGTTGAGGGGTAATTTATTACACAGCAATAGATAGTTAATATATCCAACCATCTTTTTCTCCTTTCAGCCTATAGGCACACCGCTCTTGCCTGTGCCAGGACCCCCACATATTCCACCCTCTGAGGAAATGCTCCATCCCTGCCCTTCACATGGCTATATGTTTTTCATCCTTTATTTCTAGGCTAAGATGTCACTTTTTCAGAAAAGTAACCTGATCACACCGTCTAAGTAGTTATCCCACCTACCATTATTCTGTAATACGCTGTTTATTCTCTTGTAGATCTACTGTGGTTAGTAATTATAAATTATCGATACAAGAACCAAATGACTCTTTCCCTTATATATGGATGGATGGATGCATCGATGGACAGATGGGTGGATGGACAGGTAGACAGGTGGATGGAGAGTTGGATGGATGGATGACAGATGAAGAAAAGAAAGTGTATGTGTTCAGAGGAAGACAGTCAACATATCAATAGGACTTGGAACCAGGGAGGTTTTGATTTAAAGGAGGGGTTGGCAACTAAAGTTTAATTGGGACACAGCCACATTCATTTTTTTGCATATTGTCTATGGCTACTTTCACACTATAGAGGAGTTGAGTAGGTAAGATAGAGACACCATGACCTGGAAGCCTAAAATAATTAGCATCTGGCTCTTTCTAAGAAAAGTTTGCTGACTCTTGATCTAAGAGAAAGGGGATTTGGGAAGTGAGTGGAGTGCTGTCTTCAGATATTGTGTAGAAGAGGAATTAAGTTGTCCTATGTACCTTTAAAGGGGGTAGAGAAAAGGACCCACACGTAAAAAAGAGACATGTGTGGGCTCAACAAGAGAAAGAATGTTCTTAGAGTCAGAGCTGTACCCCAAAAGAAGTTCCCTGGGAAGCAGACAGCATGCTGTCATCGGAGATATGCAAGGGGAAGCTAGAATAGCATTTTCTGAAACACTGTAAAGACATTCTAGCATTGCCTAGATGACTAGTCAAGGATTTAGGGCTTCCTAGCTTGTTTGTGTAATGAACTTCTTTAGAAGTCAGATGAAACCTAAATATCATTCTAAACATTTATAAAGCACAAATAATATACATAGAATGATAAAGGGAAGTTATGTTAAAATACAGATATCAAAGATTTGTAATAGAACTGTATAAATGGGCTTTTTCACTGACATGTTAAATAACAATATCCAGTGGTGGTCTAATAACTATAGTAACTTTGAGATAGAGATAAGCATAAGGTAGAAATCAGCAAACTATGGCCCACAGATCGAGTCTGGCCTACCACTTGTTTTTATAAATAAAGTCATATTGAAACACATCCACTCCCATTTGTTTATATACTATCTATGGCTACTTTCACGCTAAAGGGCCTAGTTGAATAGTTGAGACAGCAACCATATGGGTCATAGCACCAAAAATATTTACTACCTGGCTCTTTACAGAAAAAATTTGTCAACTCCTGCCGTAAAGGACTTTCAAGATACCTGTAACATTGTAATGTGGTATGAAAATATCCAAGATTTCTACTCGTGATAGAGTCATCGGTACTGCTAATGCTACTATGGTTTGTTTTGAAATTCCCATTTGAGGGGTATAATAAATTTCTGATAAAGGTTAGATGAAATGTGCTGGGGGGAGGCGGGAGGAGGAAGGAATGGGACAGTAGATTGCATACAGAGTTTTCATTTGGGGTGATGAAAAAGAACTAGATGGGGTGATTATTGCACAACGGTGTGAACGTACTTAATGCCCCTGAATTGTACACTTTAAATTAGTTAAAATTTCATGTTACATGTTTTTTACCACCAAAAAATGAACCCCCCCCCAAAATGACTGAATTTTTCTCTATTCAAGTTCATGGACCCCCTTAATCCCACCCATGAACTCCAGGTAAAAAGCCCAGTATATTCCAGGAGTCTACGTTCTTAGAGAAATACTCCAGGCCATGGATTGGAAAGTGTAATGATGTTGGGGTTTGATCGGTGAAAGCAAGAGGATGACTCTCCTGGTGAAGGAGGCAGAGGGACAGAGCCCACTTCCAAATCCCTTCTGCACACAAGCCAGGATGGAGTGTGTAGTTATGCCACTGGGGTGCCCTGGGGAAGTTCAGGAAAGGATAAATTTCCCAACCCACCTCAAGAACCCAGGAACTAGGGATGGGAAGCCCCAACAAGCCCTTTTTGTGATTCTCTGGGTTTGTATGCTACCAAATGCACAGCTGCCCTAAGACCCCTAAAGCCACCACCATGCTCCAAGCATGCAAGGGATCATGTGAAAAAGCCAGGTCTGAGCCCACAGCCTAAGAAGACAGAGGCCTCAGATGCCCTGCAAAGGCAAGATGCTTAATTGTGGAACTCAATTTTGTTTTCATAGGAATCAATTTGGAGGGATTTTCATTTTCAATTATTCAACAACATCCAATTTTCCCTTCACACCTCGACCAGACTGGAGGAGAGAAATTGCATGTGTCAATCACCCCTGAAAGCTGCTGACCAGCCTGAAGTCACCCCTGCATGGAGGGAGCATTAGTGGGGCCCTGGGAATGTGCCCTGGCTTTTCTGAGACAAATGGAGACACCAGATGGCCTTTTGCCCCAGACACCGGGACACTGTCTGGTACTTCTTCTCCCTATCAAGGAGGGAGACAGACAATCTCCTCACTGGCAAGAGTGACACCCTTGGAAAATGAGAGAGGGGAAGTAGCCCCCTGCCTTTCCTCCTTGACAGTCTTTCTGTCCCTATTCATCCAGCACCACAGAGGGCCCTTCCTGAGTCCTTGGAAATAATAGGAAATAATGGTTCAGACTCCAGAGCCCCCTCTCTTCCTCCCACTGTGACCCTGAGAAAATGAACTGAATCATTCTGAGTCTTGGCTTCTTACTCCTTACTGTGGAGATGAGCACGTCTAGTTCCCAGGCACAGACAGATTAAGCAACTTGCCCAAGTTTCCATAACTAGTTAGTGGCAGAACCTGGATTCAAAGCCAAGTCTAGCTGCCAAAGCTTAACTCCTATCCTGTAGAGGATGGTGCCGGACACATATTAGGCTCTCAACAAACAATTCCTATTGTACTGATACAACACTTCAATGCTGTGACACATTTGTATACAATGCTGCGAGCTGGTTAGTTCCCTGAAGTCAGGAGCTACCTCTTATGTCACTCGCCACATGGTATTCAGCCATGTGTTTATCAATTCACATATGCAAGCCCTCAACTCACTTCCAAAATAGTTATCAAATGCTTACTCTGTGCCAGGCCATGTGCCAGCAGATGAGAAGAAAGTGAGGGGATGTTCATTCACTCACAGGCCAAACACCTGACTGCCCTCTCTGTGCCAGGGACTGCCACTGCCCTCCAGGATCCACAGTGAATGGAGGGGGTGGGGTGTGTAAGGCAATGGGTGTGTCAGAGGCTTAAATGTGCTCAAAGGAGTGGAATTCTGAGCCAGGTGCAGGGTGGGCTCTCAGTCATAATAATAATTACAACAACAACAACAACAACAACAATATGGTGAAGAAGCACACTCCTTTGGCTAGGTATTGGTCGAAGTGTTTTAGTGTCTTGCATTAAATCCTAACAATTTTGTGATAGAAAGGCTATTTTTTTTAAAGATTTTATTTATTTATTTGAGAGAGAGAGAATGAGAGAGAGCACATGAGAGGGGGGAGGGTCACAGGGAGAAGCAGACTCCCTGCCCAGCAGGGAGCCCGATGCGGGACTCGATCCAGGGACTCCAGGATCATGACCTGAGCCGAAGGCAGTCGTTTAACCAACTGAGCCACCCAGGCGCCCCTAGAAAGGCTATTTTTGGCTCCACTCTAAAGATGATAGTACTGCGGACAAAGAGGTCAAACTACTTGCCCAAGGTCTCATAGATCATGAGATGTAGAGCCAAAATCTCTAGCCCGGGAATTTAGTCTCAGAGAACATACTCTGCTTAACCAATTTATACTATGTGCCACCCCCCCTCCCATATGAATAAATGTTTGTTGGGTTGAACTGGCCAGGACTGGCTGGAAGGACAGAGTGCTCTGGCAGTAATGAGGCCAAAAGGTGACAGAGAACCCACTCCCTGGCCCAAGCTGGGATGGAGGGTGTCCAGACTGACCATGCCCTTGGGGTCCTGCACCTAAGGTGGCTCCAGTGTTATCTCTTAGGCCAGATGAGCAGGAAATGGCAGCAGTCAGCTGCAAGGAGCTTTCATCTTCTCTGAGTGATGACTTTGTCCTGATGGGGGTGGGCTGCAGTATGGGCAGGGAGGCTGCAGAAATCCTGATGGAAGCATCTTTGGGCAGTGGGTCTATGGGAATGGAAGTGAGGGGAGACGCAAGCCCCCATGGGGCTAAGGGCCAGAAAGGGTCCTCCCCACTTTCCCAGCAGAGGTGGGCTCACAGGTGGATGATGGACCACCTTAACAACATAGGACTCGGGCCAAAGGTTATGAAAACTGTCATTCAGAGAGGGGACAGCACTCCCTGAAACTGGGATCAAGCTTTCCTCTAAAAAACTGCTGTCAAATAGAGGGCTGGATGTAGACTGGCATATTTTTTGTTTTTGTCTTTGTTGTTTTAACTGGAGTGTTTAACTGTCTGATCCACTTAAAGCACCATGAGTTTGGGAGAGCCCAGGAGACAGACAGGGGCATGGTGTCACCCAGGGCACTGCTGGAGTCACAGGCAATGATCTGGGAGGACGCAGGGATGCTCTTCATAGGCATGATTTCACATCTCTTCTTCAGAGGGGAAATGTTCCTCTGCACAAAGCTCATTTTCAGGTGCCCTCTGACAACTGACCAGCAAGCACACATTTAGAGCCAGGGAAGAAATTTGTGGGGCTCATGATAAAACAGCCTTTGGGGATGGCTCCCCTCCCTGGTGCGTGGAAGCCTGATGGGGCTGCTGAACAGTGACTGCCCCAAGCACAGTCCAGCTACAGGCTCACATGGATGGTCCCTCCTCAACCCACCTGCCCACCGCCCCCACACCCCACCTCCTCTCCTCTCTGATTAATACTGCAGACAGTCAGATTCCTTTAGCAAACATCTGTATACCCAGTTCCATGTAAGGTACTGAGGACAGAAAGCTGAGAAAGGCAGTATGGTGAGGTGGTTAGGAAAATGCACTTCAATGTCAGGCTGTGGATTGAGGACCAACCACAGGTAAGTGTTTTAATCCTGTGAGCCCTGGCTCCTTCATCTGTAAAATGGGAATAACCACTCCTACTTCATAGAGTTAGTGGAAAAACTAAATGTGAAAGCATGGGTATGGTCCAAACCGTCTTCCTACATGATGAGCACTTCGTAAAATTACCTAAAGACTCGGATAGTGTCCCTTCATGCCAGAATTCCCAGTCCAGTAGGGCACACTGGCTTCTGAACAAGTTACTTCAACACAGTGTGATGTAACAGGAGACGTGAACAGAAGGTCCAACCCTCTCTGATGGAGCCAAGAATGAATCCAGGAGGTGACATTTAAGGGAAAAAGTCAGCTCCCCAGGGAGCTAATATAGTCATTTCTGTGGCTTCAGGGTCTGCCGAGGCCCAGATCTAGCATACAGAGAAAGTGCTCAAAAGTATCTGTTGAGAGAAACTAAAGCCAAGTCTTAAAGGATGAGCAGTACTTCACCAGGCAGACGCAGCAGATGGAAAGGGCATTCCAGGAGGAGGGAACCACATGTGCAAAGGCATGAGACACAACCTGATAACATGTCAAGTAGTGCTGCCTCAGTGGAACACCAGTCTCATGAGGGGTGAATGGCAGAAGACAAGGCTGGCCAGGATCCAGGATCCAACTCAGGAGAGCCTGGTGCTCCAAGATAGAGAGTTTGTACTGCTTTCTATAGGCAAAACAGAGCCTCTGTAGGGTTTCAAATAAAGAAGTGGCCGGATGAGATGATGCTTTTGAAAGATCACATCGGGGCAGAGGCGGAGCATGGCCAGAAGTAGAGAAGCCCTGGGTGGAAGATACTGGTAAATTCCCAGGGCAGGAGGGCGGATGGAGAGAAAGCAGATTGGGGGGTGAGGGGTGCAAACAGAAAGAGGGGAGGAAGGGAAGGGAAAAGATGGGAGCTGGGGACATCAAGAGGGAATTAAGACATGGAATGATGGAATGGGCAGGCTCATCCACTGTATGGTGGGAATGAGGGAGGGAGATGAGTCAAGGGTGATGTGATTGGTGGATGCAGGGAGAGCCGTTTACTGAAAGTGAGGACGTGAGAGGAGTCCCTGCTGTACCCTGCTGAGTGTGAGTTACATGGGAGAGATAACAAGGGATGTATGTGCTTTTTGGACACAGGGTTCCAGCACTCAGGGGAGCTTCAGCTGCAGGTGGCAGCACCCAGCTGTGGTCCTAAGTCACGGTCCCATTCATTCCCTGATGTCCTCCATGGTCATGACTCTGTGACTTCCTCCCACCATGCCCACAGCTCTCTGAAAACAAGGTCTTGTCTTATTCTTCTGCTCCTTCCCCAAAGCTAGCAGAGGGAAATGTTCTAGAAATGGATTTTGATTATGTCTAATCCAGAGGTTCTGTGTGCCTTCAGGGAAGGATTTCTGAAGATGTCTAGCACAGTGCCTGACATGTGATTGGTGCTCAAGGAATCTGATGATCAAGTGAAGGAAAGCAAAAGCTCTTGTGTCATTTATAGTTCCCCCAAGAGCAGGACCCAGTGCCCACCAGTGTCCCTTTTACAGGGGGCATTTGAGAGCCATAAGATGCAGGCACTTGCAGGACATGACTTACAACAGAATCCAGGCTCCTCTACTTGGGCAAGTCACTTCCCTTCTCTGGGTCTTAGTTTCCCTTCATGCACAATGATGATGGTATGGATTGCCTGGAACCATCACTGAGTCAGATACAGAAACCACATAATACACAGTCTGGCTCAGCATCAGTTCAACAGTTGGTAAAAATGCTAATAATGGTGATAATTCTAATGATTTGCTGCTACTATTGATCTGGCTGATGAGGAAGAGTATTTAATATCTTTATCCATCATTCCCTTGCTTAAAACCCTTCAAAGAGCCCACTGCTCTCATGATAAAGACAGAGATACCTAATATGGCCCCCAAGACCCACTGCTGTCTGACTCCTACTTGCATCTCCAGCCCCATCGTGATGAGCCTGCCCGCCCTCCCTTCCTCCTTTCCAGCCTGGCCTCTCTCACTGAGGCACTTGGTGACTTGCCAGCCTGCCAGACATAAGCAAGACTTCTCCCGTACCCTGAGCTATGAGATTTTTGGCCTACTCACTTGTTCTCCCATTAATTTCTCACTGTCTTACTCATTCAAAAGACATTTATCTATTACCTACTCTCTGCCAGGCACTGTAAAAACTGAAGTGCCTGAAACTCCAGCCACGAATGGGATGTCAGTGAGTAGTCCATTATCCATCTGTACCTGCTTGTCAGTAAGCTTGGTTTAAAAAGAAATGTGAAGAGAATGAGGTAGGATAGAAGGGCACGATCCCAAAGACCCAAGTTGTTCTCCACTCCTGTTTAATTACAGTAATAGAAATACGGCTGCTCCTAGAAATACCTACCTCCAACACACACACACACACACACACACACACACACACACACACACACACACGTGTCCTTGCAGAAACCCAAATCAGATTATAAAATAGGGAGGAAGTACAGGAACAAGGGTGTCCTCAACTGAACCCAAAATGGAATTTGGATCCTGTTTTTTGTGGGATTTATAGAAAGGTGGGTGGATCTCAAGCCCAGGGTGTTTATTTGCATGGGAGGAAGGGAAACCAGAAGAAGAAGAAATATTTTTTTCTTGGATTCCCAAGAAAGAAAACAATGTACAGAGGATGAAATGGCGTCTTTCTCATCCTGGATCTTGGCATAAAAAATTATATAGACAAGAGCTTCAGAAAGGAGATAAAGGAGCTGTTTTCAGGTGGAGACCGTGGAATTTAGGGTTCAAGTGGCATGGTTTTGGGGTCCAGTTGACCCCAGGGTGAAAGAAAACTGGTCTTGTCTCTTCTGCAGAGAAAACTGTGCTATTTCAGCCAGTGAGGACCAATACCACCTGCTCGCAATACCCTATCATAAAAAACCTAAGAACGTAGCAAGTGAAACTAAATGGAGATGTATGATGATGAGCATCCTTAAGAAGCTTCAGGGTGCTGACAGTGGGTGCTGGTCTGCTTCCCATATTCCCAGAGCAGCTACATCAAGAACTAGAGGTTCACACAACCTCATCAGCCATAGCAAGAGCTACCATCCCACCTACCGAACACTTCCCAAAACAGCAGTCCCAAGGGCCACAAACTGGGAACTGTGAGATACAACTAATCCTAATGAATACTAACCAACTGTAATACCCATGCAATATCCATGCCACTCAGTAGACTTCAGACCAGAACCTGGTCCCCAGCCCCAGGCCCCCAGTCCCTTCCCCCACCTGAGTTCATTACTGAGTACAGCATCGGTGCACTCAGCAGCACCAATTTCTCTGGGCTGCACGGTTTCCTGAGAAGGGATAATAAATGTGCTCGGAAGCGTGGGGTGATTTATCAAAGTGCATTGTATTGCAATGGTTTTACAAGAAGATTAATTTTTAATAAAGAAACCTATTACCTCACTCTTTGAGGACCTTCACACACCTAAGAAAAATGATTCTCTTTGCCTCTGTGGAAACTGCTGTGGCTTCTTTCCTGGAACAGAGTCTACTTTGTTCTCTTCAGGATCCTCCCAAGAGAGGAAGATGGACTTTCTGAGTGGGGTCCAAACAGAATTTGGGCCTCCTCTTGGTCCATTAGTGACCGAATGACCATTTTTCAGGCTCTTTTCTTAGCTACCCTGACTAAGATTTCAGCTAACAGAGCTGCCCTTGTTCTAATCATGAGAAGTGGTTCAGAGCAGATAAAGGGCCAGACCTTTGGATGCCCAAGGCCCAGGCCAGGTGCTGGCCAGATGCTGAATACTGGGTCATCCAACCAGGGGCTTGAGGGATGAAAGGCAACTTTATGGAGACCCACACAAGATTAAGACATCAGAAAGAAAGTCAGGAATAAAAGAAGAACTAATAAGCACCACTGTATACAAGGGACTGCCCTTGGAATCACCCACACACCATCATTCACTGCCTGTATGACCTTCAGCAAGTTACATGATCTCTGGGCCTGGATTTCCTCATCTGTGAAATGGGCACTGATAGAATTTTTAATGAAAACAAAAGTACACAGCACCTGCATTTGTTGTTATTATGGTTGCTGTTAATATTATTGAGAAAAGAAGCCTGGTGAAGCTGGGATTTGGGGTAGGGAGAAGTGATCTTTGTGCAAATTAAAGGCTTTTTAGGGAATAAAGTCCTGTTGTCTCTCCTTGGTCAGGAATAGCATACAAGGAAACAGGTGTATAATTTGCAAAAGAAACTTCAGCTAAAACTGAGAGAGGACAGTCCTGAGCTGTGGTCCAGAGCAGGTGAGGGTCTGATGGACAGATTCAGGGAACTGAAGAGGGACTGCAGGGATCCCTTCTTCAGGGGAATTTGAGCAGGTGGATGTGCCCTCTCTCAAGAGTAATGACTAGCTAGTTAACTTGGAGACAGAAGGTTAGTCATTGACATTTAAAAACTATTATTGCTATTATTATTATTATTCACAATTATTGGTGTTATCATTACCATTATTACTTAATTTAAGCTACTTCATTCAAAACTTAGTTGAGAACCTACCATGTACCAATCCTGGAATTCCATCTACCCTAATTTCAGGGACATAACCCAGCAATAAATACCTTTAATTATATGTAAAGGGCTTTGTACTGAGGTCAGGGTCAGAACAAATCACTAAAATTCCCAATGAGACTGGGTCCAAACAATGAAATACCAACAGTAACTAGTATATATTAAGCACTTGGTCTGTGCCAGTCACTATACCAAGTACTCGATGTATTAGCTCATTTAATCCTCATAACTAGTGTATAACTCTGTAGCATGGAGGAGCTATTTGCAAATCACGTATCTGATAAAGGATCAATATTACATAAAGAACACTTCCAATTCAATAATTAGATTTGCCTATTTTGAAATTTAATATAAATGGAATCCTATAATATGTGGCCTTTTATGTATGGCTTCTTTCATTTAGCACAGCGTGTTCAAGGTTCATCCACATTGTGGAATGTGTCAGTATTTCATTCCTTTTTATGGCTGAATAATATTCCATTGTATGGCAAATCACATAGAGACAGAAAGCAGATCAATGGTTGCCAGGGCCTGGTGGGGAAGAGGGAATGGGATCAACTGCTTAGTGGGTACAGAGTTTCTGTTTGGGGTAATGAAAAAGTTCTGGAACTAGAGTGGGGATGGTTTACAACACTGCACAATAGCAATGCACTGAATGCTATGATTAAAATGGCAAATTTTATGCATATTTTACCACAATAAAAATCTCTGTAATAAGGAAATAAACAACCCCCCCCCCAAAATGGGCAAAATATTTGAACAGAAACTTCACCAAAGACAATACACAGAGGACAAGATGCTCAGCATTGTTAGTCATTACAGAAATGAAAAAACATAATGAGATACCACTACACACCTATTAGAATGTCTAAAATAAAAAAAAGACTAATCATACCAAATGTCTGTGAAGACGTAAGGAGCTAGAACTCCCATACGTGGCTGGTGGGTATGTAAATGCTATACCATGTTGGAAAACAGTTCAGCAGTTTCTTAAAAAGTTCAAACATTTACCTACAAATAATCTAGATATTCCACTTCTAGATATTTACTCAAGAGAAAGGAAAGCACATGTCCACACAAAGACTTGTACACAACTGTCCACATCAGCATGTTTGTAATACTCCCATGCTGGAAACAAACCAAGAGTCTATCAATCAATGAATGGATAAACAAATGTGGGGCAGCCATGAAGTACACTACTACTCAACAATAAAAAGAATGAAATATTGCCACACACAACCACATGGGTGAACCCAAAAACCATTGCAGTAAGTGGACAAAGACAGATGCAAAAAACAACATATTTTTTCATTCAATTTATATAAAATGCCCAGAAAAGGCAAATTCATAAAGATAGAAAACAGGCCATTAGCTCCCTGGAGCTTCAGGAATTGCCTGGAGCTGGAGGTTGGAGAAGTAGGGACTGACTACAAATGGGATATTCTGGGGTGGTGGAGAAGTTCTAAACTGGATTGTAGTGATGGCTGCACAACTCTTTAAGGTTACTAAAAATCGTTGTATCCTACGTGAACAACTGGTGAATATTATAGTATGTCATTTATAGCTCAATAATATTTCCGAAACAGTCTATACTATGTGATTCCATGTATATAAAATTCTATAAAATGAAAAATGCAAATCAATCTATAAATTCAGAAAGCAGATCCATGGTCACCTGAAGCGGTTGGGAACAGGGAGTGGTGGAATGAGAGCCTGTAAAGGGGCAGGAGGAAACCCTTGGGAGTGATGGATATCTCCACTGTCTTGACTGTGATGACAGTTTTACAGCTATGCAAATGTAAACACTCATCAAATTCTATATTGTAAACTTGCAGCTTTCTAGGTGTCACTTATACCCTAAAAATCTATTTTTTTTTTTTAAGGAGGAAAGACTCTCAGTTGAGGGCAACCTGATTCTTTGTGGCCACTGTCTTTCACACAGACACCCATGACTCAGGGGGAGACCCCAGGGGTAAGGCTCAGTATTAAAGAGCTAACTATGAAGTCTCAGTCCCAAGGGGGATGGAAACCTGAATTTATTTGAAATCGACCCTGCTCTTGAGATTGGATTGTACAGAAGGCAGAGTAGCATACCTGTTCAGGAGTTCCAGGACTGAATTGGGGCCCACCCCGAAGACTGCATTTCAACTTAATCACCTCTTTAAAGACGTCATCATCAAACCCAGTCACATCCTCAGGTATTGGGGGCTAGGCTTTCAACATATGAACTTTGGGAGGAACCCAATTCTCTTGAGGATACAGGTGTAGAACCAGCAAGCCTGATAGGTATTCAGGAGCTACAGCAAAAAGGAAGGAGGATACTGAAAGAAAAGAATTGGAAGATTCCAGATATGGCATCCATAAATAAGGTTTATGTTGAGGAATGTTCTCCTTGTCAGCTGTGCTGTGTCAGCCCAATGTGACCCCAGAACTGTTGAGTGGTCTAGCTCCTCAGAGTGACCCAGATCAACAACACTGGCATCATCTGGGAACTTATTACAAATGCAGAATCTCCAGCCCCACTCCAGACCAACTAAACCAGTCTGCACTAAAACAAGATGCCCAGGTGATTCCTATTCCTGCTAAAGTCTGAGAAGCACTATTCTAGACTCCAAACTCCCTCCCTTTCAGAAGCCAGGATTTCCAGAATCAGTCCCTGATCAGACAGCACTCTCCCCTGCTTTGTTCCATCCCTGTTTATATACTCCTGTGGCTAACTACACATGGAAGCTTTTTAAAAAGACTATAAGGAGTCCTATTAGCAAACTGGTTTGCACCCAGTTGATTTCCTGGTGGTGCAAATGTGCTCAGTAATGATCCATTTTAATAACAAGTGAAATTAGCCTGGAAACCCAGCTCTACCTTTCTCAGTTAGGCAGCTTTTACAGATGACCCGGAAGGGAGCCAGCTCACAAAGGGTCCTGGCCCTGTGGCCTCCCCAGGACGCTACAGAATGGCAAAAGAATTACTAGGAGAGATGCTTGGGTAGTTGGAACTCCAAACCATTGAGGTCCTTGGGCCCAACAAGGGGAAAGGAGTGAGTGGCCACAATCATCCCAAAGCCAGGGACATTAATCGAGGTCGGATCTGTCTCTCTCTCTCTCTCTCTGCATTTCATGGGAAAGATAGGAGGCTCAGAGAGGTTAAGTAACCATGCCCTCATTACCCAGCAAATGAATGGAAGAGCCAGGAATTGAGCCCACACGTGTCACACCAAACCCTGGGTACCTAACTTTAACACTGCGCCAGGCTTAGCTGTTGTTGGGGAGGCTGTGTGGGCAACTCTAGCTTCTGCCTGAGGCCTGGCAAATATACTTCTCTATCAGGCTATCCTATCTCTTCCTTGGGGGCCTGCCCCTCCAGTGGGAAAGGCTCACTGCTTTGCTCTGAGAGGCTTAAACAGAGCCTTTGAGAGGATCTATGGGCTGAGAAGTAAGGAAGGTCCCAAGGTCTCAGCTTCCAGACGGGTGAGCCAGGCAGAGAGCATCAGGGATCCAGCAGCCACCTCCAATAATTAGGAACGCTTTATCCTGGGGCATCACCAGGTTTGTTTAGCTTTCAGATCCTGTCTTTCCCACTGACTACAGTTCCTGGCAAGGACCTAATTTCCTAATGAACTCTGGATAGCTGGTTTTATTCTCAGGGCCTGATTTTAACCCTTGGAAAAGGCCACTTGTTTGCCTCTCTCTGGTGGTCAATAAAGAATGAGATAAAATGAGAGAATGTGTAACAATGGAGGCAGCAGGTCTGCTAGCAAATAATAAAGTTGGAAATAATACCACCAGTCACTCCCTTACCCCGGTGGAGATGTTAGCACCTTATACCCATAGTAATGAACATTTATTGACTCACTAAGAGTTCAGCTGTGGATGGATATTCCCCATATGTCACCCCAAGGTCCACTTTCCATCCTGCTCTGTGCCTTGGACGGTTGACCTTTATAGACCATATTATGGGTCTCTTCTGTGGAGTTTGGCCAAAAGGAGACATCACCACGATGGTAGAGAGTGAGAAAAAAAGCATCAGAATATTTGTTCTCCTGACTCCCTCTCCACTGGAATGCAGGTTGGCAATGACTTGACCCTCTACTTAAGGTCACACCCAAATCGGGCAGCCTCTCCTACAGCTACTTAGTTCTGGGAACTCCCCCTTCCCCCACCCCTTGAGGCAGAAGAGTGGTAAGAGCTTTCCATTGCTGCCAGCCCCAAGGTGCTATACCTTCTGTTCCCTTAGCTCTGCCTACCCTTTGATAAGCAATCCTATACTAAACTCACCTCAATATTCCCATTAGTATATGTCATCTGTTTCTGGCAGGGACCCTGACCCACACAGAGTCTAATTTATTTGATCTCTAACCCTCATATACAATTCTAAAAAATAGGCATTATTAGCTTCATGTTGGAGATAAGGAAATGAGGCTCAGGCTTCAAATCTGCATCAATAACCCAAGGCCATAAATTAGTCAAAAGAATTTTGAACTTAGGGAGTCTCATTTATATTTGTGACACATGAGCTGGAGGTAAATAAGTGCTTATTGAATGAATGAATGAATGAATGAATGAACAAACAAACGAATGAACTCATCCTGTTGGACCCTCTCCAACCCAGTGTTTAACTTAACTCTAGGCTCTATTCCAGGGCCTCAGTTGTGCTTCATCCCCCAATTCCCAGGAGTCACTGCTTAGTGTTACTGGCACCCCCAGTTTCCTAAGAGACCCTCGGCCCAACTGCCCCTCCCCCAGCTTCCAGCCCAACCCAACACCAGATCAGCTTCTTTTTTTTTTTTTTAAGTTTTTTTTTTTTTTTTAATTGACAGAGAGAGAGAGACAGAGTGAGAGGGAACACAAGCAGGGGGAGAGGGAGAGGGAGAAGCAGGCTTCCGGCCGAGCAGGGAGCCCGATGTGGGGCTCGATCCCAGGACCCTGGGATCATGACCTGAGCTGAAGGCAGTCGCTTAACCAACTGAGCCACCCAGGCGCCCCAAATCAGCTTCTTCTAAGAGCACCATTATTCCAGGAACTCAGTGTTCCCCAAACAGGTATTTTTCCACCCCAGAGCCTCCAAGTCATAGCAGCCCTTTGCACTTCATCTACAAAATTTTCCAATATACTGCAGTTTTAGCGGGACTATTAAAAACCTGTCAGAGAAATGCTGGTAATGGCAAAAACATTTCTCAGGGGCCGTCAATTCCCCCATATATCCATCAGAGCTGCCCTGCACAACAAGGAGGCCCTCATTTAGAATGTGTCAATTCTGATTATTAATGTGAGGAAAACACCTGCTAAGTATGTTTGTCTGGGGGGGTGAGCTTGGCAGGAAGCTAGGGCAGCAGCAGCCGTGGCTGCAGAGAAAACCCTGGTGTCCAGGCCCAGCTTGCTGAAAGGCCACCATAATTAATTGGGACTTGGCTACAACAGCACACATGGAGAGGAAGAAGAACAGAGCAGGGGTGAGGAGGGGCAATGCAGCACACAGAGGGCAGGCTCCCCCTTGACTGGGTAGAGTGCAATTCATATCTGGAGTCCACAGCGCATATGAACATGTTCATTTTTCCTCAGATTTATTAGCTCAGGTAATACCTTGGAGACACCCAGTCCTCAGGGTTCAAAACTTACCAATGGACAGGATAGCTCTGCTTTGGTGTTTCACTAATTAAAGCCCTTTTGGATTATAGACAAAAACTTCATCATTACCACCATTAAACCAAGTCTATACATGCACTCTTGTATTAATTCATTTGTCTGTCCATCCATCTATCTATCCATTCATGTATAAATGTTTATCTCTTTCTCTCTCTCCATGTATTCATCCAACCATGCATTAATTCATGCATTTATTTCTTCACTCAACTGGCATTTGAGCAATTACACAATTCCAGACAATACAGTGGTCATGAAGAATACCAACATGAATTGGACAGAGAACCTTGACCTCAAGGAGCTCTCAGTCTAGACAGAGAAACAGACATGTACTTGGGTGATATGACCCCAGGGAGAATGGATACAGCAGCAGATCATCTGTAAGTGCTGGGAATAGGACCTTCCAGAGGAAACCTCTGAGCTGGGTTTTTAAGGATGAGCAGGAGTTTGACAAGTAGGGAGGGCATGAGCTGGATGAGCTGGCCTACGCAAAGTCATTCCAGGCATGGAGTAGCATATGAAAAAGCATGGAAGGTTGATTACTGGTGGAAATTAAAAGAGGTGAGGCAGAAGACCAAGAGAGGAAATAAGCCTTTCTGGGGAAGTCTCAAAACATGTAACTGAAGCAATGTAATCATAGTGGAACAAGGTCCTGGAGAGGCAAGCAGGGAGGCAAATAACACATCCTATTCAACTTGATATACCCCTTCTGCACCTAATTTGGTGTCCTAAATACAGTAGGAGCTCTGCAGCTATTTGTAGAATTCTAGCACTTTACAAATACGGCCCCATTTCATCAAGTGCTTAATCAATGCCCACCATCCATATCCAAGGCAGAGGCATGCATGATGGACACTCATTAACCACAATACATCAGGGCTGAGCAGCACCTGGCATGGGGGAGACCCTCCATAATCATTTGATAAGTGAGAGAAAGAATGTTGGGCATGATGCATGTGCTTTGTGTTCATGATGTCATTGTAATACTCCAACCTTACAGAGAAACTGGTATTGTTATCAAAACCAGAAGTTAGGGGATATTCAGAAATTTGCTAAAGGCCCCACAGCTGGTGACAGGATAAAGTAGGACAAAGGATCCCTTGGAGCTGTGTTTGTCAGAGAAGGACCAAGCCTGGGTCCAAAAGGGTGATGGGAGTTTTGCTTGATGCCAAGGTGCCAGGGGCTATTGTGGAATGGGAATGAAAGAGTGGGGTAAGTTTTTTGTCTCGGTTTTTGGTGGGAGGAAGAAAAGAAGAAGAGAAAGACCCTATGATCTAACTCTAATTTAGCATCTGGTCAACCACATGGGTCTAGACATGCTCCTCCTGGACAGAAAGATCTTAATATTTTCTTTGCATGAATTAACGAGTAGCTCCATCAGCAGTACTTGCTGCATGAATTTATGGTGGTGGAGGCTTGGAATATGGAAGGGCAAAGAATCACTTTCCCTGGGAGTGGGAAGCAAAAGTGGGATATCTCCAAACACAAGGAGCCTCATCTCCTGCACCTGAGTGTCCTACAATTCATCCATCTTTTGGGGGAAGGTGATTGATTAGAAACCAGCACTCACCTTGGCTTCCATGTCAGAGTAGGCAAGACTGGTTCCCTGGATCCAAGTAGAAAGGCTCCTTTAAAAAGGGGTGTGGGGGGAGAGGAGAAAGGACTTTCCAAATCTTCTCCCTGCTCAAGCTCAACAGCTCCAATTTGGGGGATTATTTTAGGCCTCCTTTTGATAGGTAGCTCAAAGGACAAAGTTTGGGCTGCAAATAAAATTGAGTGCACCACGCAAAGGGGAGTTACATCACGCCGGGAACGTTTTAAGGAGCTTATATGCAATTCGGGAGAAGAGCTTATTACACCTCTGCTTCCAGGGAGCCTGCGGATCAGATTTAATCTGTAAAGAGGCCCCGTCAAGGTCTCCTCTTGGGCCAACGCAGCCTTCAACAGAACCAGGCTGAACAGTGTTCTCTTCCTAGCCCCAACAGAAAAGCATACATAGCCAGCCACTGGGGAGAGAGTGTCCAACTGTAGCCATCCACTCTCCTTTATGCTCCATTTCCCCACCTAATATATAGCTGCTCTGCATACATAACTTCCATAGCCAGCAAAATTGAACATCCTGATTTTTTAATAATGCTAGGCAATAATTTCATCACCTAGATCACTCTCTTTGCCTATCAGCATAGAAGAGAAAAAAATCCTGTGTTGTTGGATAAACTCACCAGATGGTTCATCTCTATCAACTGCACATTATGCCTGCCATTACATCTCACTATTTGTAAATCTCAACTGTTTAGTGGCCATCACATCAGTATTTTTTTTTGCCTAGTTAGCCTTTCAACCTCATTCCCCAAAGTAACCAAACCACACTCAATCCCCCCATGGACCTCTGTTCCCATGCCTGCATCCAGACGCATATGTCTTCTGCTTTATGAGTCACTGCTCGATGCCAGCTAAGTATATTACTGCCTCGAAAATTAACTCGCACACTGAGAATAATCACAGAAAAGAAATTTGTTTTCCTACAAGGTTGTTTTCCAGCTGTTTTAGTGCAGACAATTTTACCCTGAAACCCAAATTGAAAAAAAGAGAGACAGGGAGAGAGAGACTTTAAAATCTGCATAATTTGAAAGTGCTTAATGTAAATTAGATAGATCAGCCTAATTTTATTTCAGTACTTTTTAATTGCATTTATAATTAGTAAAATACATTAATGTGCTACACAGAAGGTCAGGAGTTCTGGTAAAGGGATCTAATTAAAATGCCCCACTGCATTTCTGTCACACATGCGCCCAGGAACCTGGAGGCCTGCTTCCGTCCACACTCTGGACCGGACTATTTTTAACTCATTTGTGTCTTTATCAAAATCAGCAATCCTGTGATCAGACAATCCCTTACGTGGGGAATATCCTCACTGTCCGTCTCACCCATGCATTTATGCCTCCCCCTTAGAGACTCTCAGTGACTCTATACTGAATCTAACAGGCTAGTAGCCTCAATTTGTCCTCATGTGGCAAGGTGTTTTTCAACAATAGTTCACTTCCCCCTGCTATTTCCCTCCCTTGCCCTTCAATCCATTCGAGCAAAGAGGCCTGTCTACACTTTTGTTTCCAGAAAGGGATGCGACAGTAGCAAGCAGCAAAACCAACAGCGGCAGGAAGTCCTCCTTGCTTGGGTTGCCATGTGGCCCTGTTTGCTATTCGAGGAGCCTCAACTGAGGACAGAAACCCTGGTCACTCCTCCCTATAACCACAATAGTGCAGTAGTAATAAGATTGATTTTTTTCCCCCTCCTTCAATGTGTCTGCAAAGTCATGGTGAAACTAGGTAATATGCCACGATAAAGCCTTGAGTCACTGGAGTCACACCCATTTTACCACACTTTCCCAAAAGCTGTTTGCCAGGGCAGATGGCCACTTTATTTACTCCCTGCTCTCTCTGCATCCTGGCCACAGCCCCAGGGCATATTGAGGGTAATGGGCAGCTTATTCACAACACAAAGGCACAAGCTCCCACTCCCTCCACCCCTGGTCCCTGGAGTCCTGGTCATAGGATGTCCCACCCCACTTCACTTTTCACTTCCTGTTGCTTTGTTCACTGCCTATTATAATGGACACTGTTATCTAGGAGAAATGGGATGGACTCTGTGATCAAGTCCCCCCAGCACATTTGACTAATCCAAAATCAAGCTGCACACTATTGGACTCATCACACCAGATCATCATGTGTGGCCACGGGGTTAGTCTGGCGCTCCTGCTCTCAGCACATATCCCACTTATTCTGGAAGGACCCAACGTATCTTACAGCTTGCTATATCTACTCTCCCTACTTATACATTTCTCTCAGTGTATAAGTAGGATATGTATCTATATATTTAAGCTTATATATTTATATAATTATATACATTTAACAGGCATATATACTTAATAGAAGAAATGGGACATGCATATATATCTTTGGAGAAATGCATATTCATTTTCTGAAGCCAGATGTATATTTAGTACATGAAATAGAACACCCATAATAGCAACATTCCCCCTACTTATTTTTTTAATTAATTTAAAAAAATTAAACATACCACATTTTATTCTGGGAACTAACATTTGTTGAATATGTAGATATACTGAGAGCTTGTACTAAGAACTATATATATATTGTTTTTTTTTTTTTTAATGATCCTGTCCACAGCCCAGTGGAATAGCTGTCGGAAACCTCTTTTGCAGATGAAGAATCTGAGGTTGAGAGAGGCTCACCCAAGGTCCCATAGAAAGTAAGTGGCAGAGCTGAAGTTGAATCCAGGCCTGTCTGACGCAGGCAGTGGACTGAACCTCCAGGCCACACCCCACAGACTCTGAAGGAGTTTATGCTGTTCCCACACAGAGCAGGTACCCAGGAGAAATCTCACAGCTCAGACACCTTGATCATGATTTTGACTCTGGCAAAACTTAAGATTTTCCTTCTACCTCCAATGGGCAAAACAGAACATGCAGCAAAAGTAAAAAAGGAAAAAGAACAGTCATCTTCATAAATAATATTTGATACATGCACATTTCATGGAGAAAAGCATAAAGGTGAGTGACCTGGAGCATAATATCCAGCTTCCAATTCTTGTTGTCCTGTAATAATAATCTAAAGGAGATGCCTCTGCTTTATAATGCCGAACTGTGTAAAGTTCCATGACTTGCCAGCTTATTCAAGCCCCCACACCTTTGCCTATGCTGTGTCTACCTGGAAGTCCCACATCTCCCTGGGCCACTTGGGAAGCAAACCCTCTCACCCTTTGAAATGGAGCTCAAACATCTCCTTCTCATCAAAGCCTTCTCTGACCCTAGCTAACAGGTGGGTGGCACACAACGGGGAGAAATCAACATTGCTCGGAGGTTCAGTTATATCATAAGTTGTTTAAATTATCTGAGGGGAAAATCTGTCTTATTTGCAATATTACTAAGGACAACCATAATCTTAGGGATATCTATATATAGGGACATCATCTTTTCCATGACTTCTCACATCAACCCTCATAGTCACATTTATCCCTGTTTTCACAGGAGAAAATGGAGATCAGAGAAGTGAAGCAACATGTCCAAGGTCACACAGCTATGCACAATAAATGCTGCCTGAAAGAATAAATGGTGTGCTTTTACTGAAAGCCTCTTCTATTGTGTCCCATCTAATTAACCTCAAGCAGATGGAGTGAGGATGCCCTTCTAGAGCTTGTCCTGCTTGTCCTAAGGCCTCATGACTTACCTAGAAGTCAATATTTTATCATGAACCCATCATACAGGTCAGTGTAATAATTAATGACTATCTGCTGGTGTGACTGCTTATCGTATTTTAGCTTAATTCCAATAAAATCTAAATGGTCTATTAATTTTCCTAATAAATTTAGATATGGCCTCTGACCGCAATCTGGCTTTGATTAGCTAACAAAATATTTGAAGATGGGCCAAGCTGGCTCTTTCAAATATTTCGAGCAAATAATACTTAATTGGATTTAGGATTTTCTGCGTTAGCGTATGGCTGTGCTCAGCAGTGAATAAGGGAAGAGGACAGCTTCATAATTGGTCCCCGATGACCCAGAGTTGAGCCACCTTGGGGAGCCATCTAGATAAAGGTTTGGAAGCCAAATATGTCCAAGACAACAAGGAAATAGATCTTCAGACTATGGAGACACTACATGCTAGCCCTGCTTCACCCCTGGGATCTGCCTCTCTAGCCTCATCCTAGCTCCTCTTTGAAACTTAATCTGTGGCACCACCACCCCCTCTTCTTGTATCTGACCCCATAGGATACCCTCTGAGGCCAGTGATTACATCTACCCTTTGAGGCCAGTGATTACATCACACATCTACCCATTGTCTGCAGTGGACACTCAATCAATGTGGATTGATGAGGTTACTGATGCTGGATTGATCAAACCAACCCTGATTTTATTCTTGGGGAAAGGGGCAACCTTTCCCCAGCAAGTTTGTATCTCCCGTGTCCTGAAATCTACTCTGTGTGGGCTGTACTCACTTGCTTATAGATCCAAAGCTTTGTATTTTAGAATCCTGTCCCAGATGCTGGTGGGTCCTATGATGCTGGAGTTCAGTGTTCCTGACCGCAGCGTATGGGCAGATTATGACCATCCATAACAGCTCACACAAACCCAACCATGCCTTCACACAGATAAAACCTTTCCCTCAACAAACTGAGCCAAACTGCAGTACCCCTCTATGACCGTCTAGAATGCACTGCTCATCCCTATGTAAATGTGAAAAACCAACTGCACTGCCAAAGTCTTTGAAAAGGGGGGAGTATTGATGCAAGTGGCGAGTGTTGTCAGACCTGTCACGAGTAGAGTAAACAAAACAACTAACTCATTAGAGGATGCAAGAGAGATTGTGAGGTTCTAATGGCTTTGGAAGGCAATGAAAGGAAGCAAATGTTTTTCCCTTGGACATACGCAGAAGGGAAAAACGGAACTGTGTATCTTCCAGACTTAAAGTCAAATGTAATGAGGAAGGTACAGACATATCTAATGGAGGAAACTGATCTATGTAGAATGCCAGAGGAAGTTTCTTGAAGAAGTGGCATTTGTGCTGAGGCTTACAAGAGAAATGGCCAGGGAATGGGGAGGTAAAAGAATTCCAGGCTAAGGGGAAAACATGTTGAAAATGACAAGGTAGAATAGATCTTGGTCCTTAATAGGAACTGAGAAGCTCAATGTAATTGGGCATAGTGAGTGAGAAGGAGAGAGAAGGGAAATAAAACTGAAGCAGAATCATATCTTGTCTCAATCAGGTTGTGCTACTACAACAAAAATACCATAGATTAGGTGGCTTCAACAACAAACAGTTATTTCTCACAGTTCTGGAAGCTGGGAAGCCTTAAGATCAAGGTGCTGCCAGACCCGGAGTCTGGTGAGGATATGCTCCCTGGTTTGCAGATGGCCATCTTCTTGCTGTGTCTTCACATTGCAGAGAGCAGAGAGAGAGGAGGGAGCCCTAGTCTTTTCTCTTCTTATAGGGATGCTAATTCCATCATCCAGGCTCCAGCTTCACCATCTCATCTAGACCTAACTGCCTCTTAAAATCCCCACCTCCTGGGGCGCCTGGGTGGCTCAGTTGGTTAAGCGACTGCCTTCGGCTCAGGTCATGATCCTGGAGTCCGGGGATCGAGTCCCGCATCAGGCTCCCTGCTCGGCGAGGAGCCTGCTTCTCCCTCTGACCCTCCCCCCTCTCATGTGCTCTCTCTCTCTCATTCTCTCTGTCTCAAATAAATAAATAAAATCTAAAAAAAAAAAAATCCCCATTAGGGGATTTCAGCATATGAATCTGTGGGGGTGGGGGGTGGGGAGGGGGGTTAGGCGATACACAAACATGAAATCCCTAACAATGGGTTAGGTCTTTTGTTAGGTGTTTCATATCTGTTACCACTGATCTATAGATACAACACAACAAGGTAGGGATTACTTTTCCCATTCTCCAAGTCAGAAACTGAGTTTAGATAATTTGAGAAGCTTGGCCAATAGATACGCAAGTAAGGAAAAACAGCTGGAGTTTGAAGCAAGGTATATCAGTTTGCATGTGATTCCTATTGGTTTTCCAAGAGCCAGATGGGTAAGAATGGATATGTGCCTAAAGGCACCTGCAGGGGATCCCATGTGACGTGTGAGCTTCCATCTTGCTATATGTCACCATGTTAGGATCCAGCCTCTTGGCTGCTAATACTTAAGAGATGCCACCAGCCTCGGCCGAGATTTAATATTGGTTTAGCAGTCAGGAGTTAATTAAATGTTAATGTTCAGTCACTTGAAATTAAACATTAGGAATCTCAGCTTTATTTGTAAATTTCTTAAGCCATCACTGAGGTGTTCTGCTTGCCAACCCCCACCCCCACTCCTACTGGGCTGCCCAACTCGTCCGGCTGGATCCCCTATCCACAGGCAAACTCATTTAGCTCACCACATGCCTTGACACACAGCATTTGACCTGTCCAATAGCCATACTCCTCCAGGGAGCAAATGTAAAAGGTTGAAAACACACACACACACACACACACACACACACACTGACATTGTTTCACATAAGGTAAGCCTAGCTATAACAGCATAGCTATTTTGGCATTTGTAACATTTTATAGATGACACAGCACTTTCAGGGATATAACTGAATTGGACCTCATGGTAAGATAATGGCAATGATGATAATGATGTTGGAAGAGCAGGAGAGATGAGGAGAGGAAGAAAAGAAGGAGGTGAAGGCAAAGATGGAAGGAAAGGAGGGAAATGAGGAGGAGAAAGAAAAAGGAAGGGGAGAAGGACAATTTAAGTGTTTTCTGTACATTTTCATGTAATGCTCACAATAACTCCACAAAACAGAGATTGTTACCACTCTCATTTTACAGACAGAAAAAATAAAGCCCAGAGAGGTTAAATCATATGCCCAAGACCACATGCAGAATGGGATGTCAAGATTGATACTTCAAATGCTTACTCCCTTAACTACAACTGATCATATATATGTGAAAAAGTGCAGTTTGGAGAATAAATTTGGTCAGGACAGCACAGTTTTATTTTACTCATATATAGGGTAATAAAGCTCAGAGAGGTTAAATGGCTCATCCAGTGTCACACAGCTTGGTATGAGGTTCAGGGCTAGAATCCTGGTTCCTATCTCCCAGGAAGTCTGAGTGTGTGCGTCCATGTGCACACACACAGATCCAGGCTCCCTCCAAGCCTGGAACTCCCTCCTGCTGAGTACGATCGCCTTGCATGCTTGGCAAGTGGCCAAGTTCCTAGCTGCATTTCAGTTTGGAGTGCCGCTCTTCAGTAGCTAAGTAGTGGGAGAAACTGGGGTGGAAGGGAGAGACACTCCACCTCTCCTCAGAAAGGCAACACCACCTGTGTGTGCATATCCGTTTTAGGAGTCTGCCTAGTGCCATCCTGGCTCCAGGAACTTTCAATGGCAGGAAATCTGTGCCCCAGCACCTAGCCAATGTACTGAATTGAAAATCAGGGTAAATCCGCACCAAGGGAGATGTCTAATCAAGGCTCAGGTTTGCATTTCCTTCTCAATGGCATGTTGACAAAACAAGAAAAGACAGAAACAAACACGGTTAAGCTAACTTTCTTTCAGAGGCCATTCAGGGCGAAAGTGAGAATAGGAGGGCTGCCTAAGGCCAGCAGGGAAGAGCCAGAGGGAATATTCAGCACAGCAGGGCCACACCAAGACTGGGCCCCCACCTTCCTCAGCACTTCCCAGAAGCAGAGTTGCAAAGTTAAAGAAAACAAACGGAGGTCAGCCCAATAGAGAGGGGGCCCAAAGGGGAAATGTGACTCTCCAGACACCTGGACAGCCTGAGGTTTAGAAAATGGTAAGTATATATAGTTGTGGGGCTGTTTCTCCAATAATATTCTACAGAACTTAGGAAAGGACTACAGATGGTTAGAACAGGAATAGTAACAGTCCTGCCCATTTATGGAAAAGCTGCTCTGTGCCAGGAGTATACACAACGCCATTTCTTCAACAGTCTTGCCCCATGGCCTATTTCACAGGCCCTGAGATGGGGATCCCAAGATTTTAAATTACTTGCCTAAGATACCCAGCTATAAGGGTTCAGAAATCACCCCTTCCAAGTTGCTTGCTTTACAGAGGGGGAAACAGGCTCCAGAAGGGCAGAGCTGTGCCAAAGTCATCCTGAAAGTCCTGAGCATCCTGGGAACCTCTAAGCCCCAGAGGAAACACCACAAAATCCAAATGGTGGTCTCAGTCATCTTGCTGGTCAGATTCAAAGTCGCCATTCGGGCCATGGTGGCAATCATCATTTTCCCTACCTCTCCATTTCCAGGAAACAAAATCCCCTTAAGTGGAAATCAAGTGAAGTGTTTTTAGATCAATCAAATGTGTTGCGGGGTTGTGGGATCACTTCCTTTTCAATCTTTAAGGTCCCATTCCTGCAATGGCTAACATTTTCTACTCTTCAGAATGTAGTGTGGAGCCAGAAAGACCTGGATTTGGATGTAGCTCTAATACTGATTGCTATGTATCTTTGGGCAAGTCACATAAGTTCGCCAAGCCTCATTGTTCCTGGAAATGGGAAAGCTACCCATCCATCTCACAAACTTTTGAGTGTCTGCTGCACGTCAAGCATGGTCTTAGGCACTGAGAGTAGAGCAGTGAACAAGACAGACCAAAACTCAGTGTTCTTGGCTAATATCCAAGTGGGGATAATAATAGGACCCAGATCATGGGCTAGTTGTGAGGATAGAAGAGATACTGCATGTAAAGGTCTTAGAACACTGCCTCCTGGTAAGCCATCATTCAACAAATGTCTGGTAAAATAATACAATTATGAATATTCTCCTGATCACTTTTAAAAATTGGGCCAAGCTACATATTTTTAAAGGCAATAGAAAATTTAAAAAAAAGAAAAGAAAAGAGTTGGTTATTCAGTGTGGTGAGCCTCTAAGCATGTGCCATTTGATGACCCAGGTGACTCAGTACGTGAGAAACTTAAAGAAGATCCAGCATATATTTCCCTAAAAGTAACACAGGACGCTGAGAGCAGCTACAGAGACTCTGAAAGAGCCTCTTGCTGCTTTACGGGCAGGGGGATGACACCAGGATGTGCCAGACATTCCACTGGTCTTCATGCCTCTTATTTTCATGCAGCCCCCATGTGGCGGGGTGCTATTATCTCCATTTTACCAAGGAGGGAGCCGAGGCACAGGGAGGGTAAGAAATGTTTTCCCTTGGTAGGGCCAAGATGTGAACCCAAACCTCTACCACCATATTGTTCTTTTCACTGCATGTGTGTTGCACTTGGGAGCATTATGAGTCATTTTCTTTTCTTTTCATCTTTTTAAAGACTGAGCATGCCACTTCTGGAGGAGGAGGAGATAAAAACAAAGCTGTTCATACAGTCCCATCTTTCTCTGCACCTATGACATTAAAAAATGCAGGAATTTCTCCTTCTTAAAAGCCTTTTCCAAATACACCTCATTCTTCCCTCCTTCCTGGGGACACACTAGGCTCCTTTTCCCAGTTCCCTTGCAGGGAGGCATGGCCGCATGACTGAGTTAGGGTGGACAGAGCAGGAGGGGGAAGGACTGCTGGCCACTCCGAGGCCTGCTGATACAAATTCTGCATACGACACCCTGGCCCTCCTGTTCCTTAGAAGCCTGATGGTGATGATGAAGAGCCACAGAGTGGTAGTAGCCTGGGTCTCACATGGGGGAGAAAGAAACCTTCCCTGCAATAAGCCCCTCAGATGTGGAGATTTATCTGTTACAGCAGCAAACCTTGGCTAGCCTCAACAGCAGGCTCCTTTCCTTAAGGGTAAGAATTATTCTTATTAAATTCTATAACCTGAGCACCTAGCAAAGGGCCTGGCATATAATAAATTTAGGTAGATTGGCCTGGTGGTTAGGAGAAGGGGTTCTGAGATCAGGTCAGCCTGGATCTGACCACTGGCTCTGACACCTGTGAGCTGTGGGAGACTTTGGGAAGATAATTTAACCTCTCTGAGCTTCCATCTTCTCTTTGGTAAAAGCATGATACCAACTACACAGATATGTAGATATGTAATCTTAAGATATGGTGAGGAAGGGTGCCTGGGTGGCTCAGTTGGTTAAGTGAATACCTTTGGCTCAAGATTATGATCCCAGAGTCCTGGCATCGAGTCCCTGAGCAAGGAGTCTGCTTCTCTGCCCCTTCCCTAGCTCATGCACATTCTCCCTCTCTCTCTCTCAAATAAATAAATATAATCTTAAAAAGAAAAGATATGGTAGGGAAAAATGCTTAGTCTATGGAGAGCACATAAAAGCTCTCAGTAGCTGTACACATTCAACTGGTAGTACTGCTACTATTGATCATGATGTGATAGTGCTGATTAACTGTCAAGTGCCCAGTAGTAAGTGCTTAAGACTTGACCCAAATGGATGCACATGTGCATGCACACTCACATCCTCACTCATATATACAAATAAGCAGGCTTACAAACTTCCTAAAGGGGCTTCTAAATACAAACAATGATGGCTCTGTCCCCTTCTCACAAGCATTTATTGTCACCATCCATAGCTTCTCCTTCCCCACCCCTCACCCCTCTATGCTGCTGGCTCCCTTGGTTCTTAAAAATGATAATTAATTCCTACTCTGGACTCTCAGGATTATAAGGTATTATAGGATGGTAGAGCTAAGACAAATGCTTTAATTCACCAGCTGCCATGTATTTCATTAGAGATTCTGAAGAGTCCTCCTTACACAGATATGCCTTCCTACTTCTTGTTGCGTGAGAGCGAGGGAGAGGGAGGGTAAGGAAGGGAGAGGGAAGAGGATTTGTGCACAAGGACTCCAGGACTCTGAAACTTTTGGCTAGCATGGACTGCTAGTCTGTCACATGAGCATCAGCTGGAAGCAGAGCAGTGTTGGCTGCCAGCCCTCTGCCATGTGTGGTGGGCAGGGGGAGATGTCTTGAACGAGTCTTCTATTTTCCTGGAGCACAGGAAAGCCCTACATATGGGGGTGGAATGGGATGGGGGATATTGGCAGATTTAAATTTCTTCTGAGGCCCCTTCTATTTTTATCTTTTTAGTTTTTCCTATAATTTGGGAAGGGGTGGAGCAAAAAGCATTTGACTCTCAATGACAATACAGGTCTCAGGATGCTTGGTTTGTGTTTGTGTGTGCACGCATGTGTGTGTCTCATACTCGCTGATGAAGTTGGCAGTTTGGTGAATAAGGTTTATGTTTGCTCTTGCAGAGGGAAACAATTGTTCTCTGAAAAAAATGCTTTTGTTGCACTAAGTGTCTCTAATGAGGACAGTAGTTAATAAAATTAAAATCCAGGGTGTAAACAGAAGAGTTGACAGATTCAGTCATTTCTTCTCCCCATCTGGGGTGAATAATGAGTTTCTGGCAAAAAACAGAAACCTGGGTTGCAGCCCCAAATGTGTGGTCAAACTGGGTGTCATATTTTGAGCAGTTAAATCTCTACCTAGGAAGAGGGGTTCCTAGGCAGTCTTCCCAACACCATACAAGTCAATCACTAGATTAGGCCCACACTACAGACCAAGACAGTGTGGCTTCTTTTCCTACCCTTTTGGCAAGGGTAGAGGGGATGTCTTCTTCAGATACTCAGAGTCAGGGTATCTTGGGGTTGAACCCAGTGCTGCCTGCTATAGTCTCTGCTCAATTTTTTCGATGAAGCCAATGTCCTACCACAGAACATCTAAGTCTTTACTGAGTTTGAACACTACAATCCTGGCATATTCTTCCTTTCCAATGCTACTTACCAGCTCTTGCCAATGTGCACACTCCATCAGATCTCCTCAGGAATTTATCTTCATTGGACCTTGAAGTCCTAGGCTCACTCTACCTGCATCCCTCCACTAGTGGTGTAACCACCTCCTGAGCTGCACCCCTTCCCCTCCATTTTGCCAAACCCCACACTCCAAGATCCCTTTCTCTGCCACCTCATCTACAAAGTTCTTATAGGTCTTCCTCTGCTTTAGCAGTCACATATAATTACTTATCATTCAAAAACCTTATTGTTCTGCTAACTGATTTATAGAAAGGATTACACTGAATCTCCTAGGGCATAAACTCACAGATATCTTCTCACTGAGAACCTTCTGTGTGTGTTGAAGAACACCTCATTAGAACCAGGAGCAGATTCATTAGAACTGGGTCCCCAAGGAGCAGAATCCCAGACAGTTGTGCTGTTGGTATGTGCACTTGTTCCCTTTTTTCTCAATGGAGGGCCTTGTACAGTCACTACACAGTCTTCCTTACAAAGAGAAACATTGTTACCTCCTCTTGTTTCATCATGCTTCATCCTACCTTTCTGACCCCTTCCCATCCCTTCACTCCCACCATTCCCAGATGAGGCTAAACACCAATTTCGCACTGTCATCTCATTAAGAGTCTGATATGAAGCTAGTCAAACGTGAAATGGGGGTTCAGTGAGCATGTCCAGCCAGGTGAGAGAGAAGCATCATTGAAGATAATGTTCAGGTTTGGGGCTTGGGCAATGGGCATGCTAAGAAGACTGAATTTTATCCCAGGGTGAGATAGTTGGGGAGACTATGAAGAAAATGGAGGGATCATTCTGGGGCCCTTTTATCCTCATGGGTAAATAACAGAACCCCTGGAGCCAAGTTTTGCTCTCAACATAAGAAAGTCTGAAACAAGCCCCAACACATCTCTTTATTATGGCCCCCATTACTCTTTCTTGCTATCATTTATTTGCACATCTGAATTCCTCTCTTGACTATGATTTCCCTGTGGGAAGGGGGTAGTCTCATTGGCAATCTGAATCCTGAGAACCTAGCACACAATCTGGAACTTTGTAAGTTTGCTAAATGAACAAATGAGCAAGTGAGTGGAGCAGGGAGGTTAATACTTCCTTACATTTTGGTCCCCTCTTTGAAAAAATATTCACTTTTTATTAATAGCTGAATAAATGCAAATTAAAATAATCTGGAGGTATCATTTTGGACCAACTAAGTTAATGAAAACATTTTTAAAACAACAATACCCAATGCTGTCAAGCCTGCATGTGAAATGACATCTGTATTACATTGGTGGTAAATTGGTACAGCTCTCCTGAAATCAATAAATCCCTCATTTACTAATTTAACAAACAAGTACCAAGGGCCTACTATGTGCTAGGATAATAGGGAGGGATTCAGAAGGGTAAAACACAGGGCCTCTCCTAGAGGTAGAAACACAATAAACAAGTAGTCACAAAAGTTGCATGAGTAAGAGAAGAGAGGAAGTATCAAAGACAACTTGGGAGGTTAGGGGTGGGTTTTCAAGAGAGCTAAGAGCCAAGCTGAGATCTCAAGGCTGAGCAAAAGTATACCTAGGAGGGAGAAGAAGAGAGGTCCATGAAGATGAGAAAGACATGCTTCATTTGAGAGAGAGAAGAATGTTGAGTAATGTAAGCGGGTCCAAATCAACAAGAGCCCTGGGAAGCACATTAAGAAGTTTGGATTATCCTAAGGGTGATAAGACCTTTACAGGTAGATGACATGATCAGATGAGCCTATTGGGAGGATAGCTCTGTCACCCAGCGAATAATTGGTGGGAGGAGGTGGGCATAAATGTGGAGAATGAAGTAGGAGGTGGTTTTAATAATCCAGAAGTGAGATGATGTTAGCCTGGGCCAAGGTAGTGGCCGTGTGAATGAAGAGAGGCAAATTTATTCAAGATATTGGAGACGTTATTGGTAAAACCTGGTAATTTACAGGATGTGAGAAGTATAGGAGAAGGATCATCACAGATGAGTCAGTGCAGGGCATTAATTGAGAAGAGAACACAGGAGGGTGGACAGCACGCAGCAAGGGCCACTGGATACCCCATCTCTTTAACTCTCTTCCAGGGAATTTATCTTAGGAAGAATTCAGTAAAAGATAAAAGCTGTAGGACCCAAAGTATCTGTGACAACATCTTCTATAAAAAACTGGACAACCTAGATGCCTAATAATGATAGCGCTTATTATGTGCCAAGCATTGTTCTGAGTGTCTGATACAGAGAAACTCATTTAATCTTAACAACACTATGAAGTAGGTTCTGTTGTGTTTCCTACCTCATAGATGAGCAACTGAGGCACAGAGCCAGGATTTAGACCAGGAGGTCAGCCTCCTCTGAATGTACCTAGATATACTACCTCTCTCCTTGACGGAGAGGTTTCACTAAGGTTGAACACATCAGCAGGCTGGAATCTTAGGCAACCACTAAACAATCATTAAGGTAATTCCACGGAAACAAGGAAAATGTGTCTGGTGTATCATTAAATAAAAAAATCAGAGGAAATGGTGTGTAAAGTCTGAAAATAATTATATTAAAAGATGTGCACACATGGGTCAGATTTGGAGAGGAATTTACCATGATGAAAACAGATGCCTTTTTCAGGTGATGGGATTAGGGTGATTTTTATAATCAATTTGTCCTATATTGTTGTTGATACCCATCTTTTATCTAATGAAAAAGTCAAAACAAGACACAAAAAAATGTATGAGCTATATAATCCCAATTTATGAAGTAGAAAAACAGGCATGGCTAATCTATATGGACAGAAATCAGGACAGTGATTGCCTCAGGTTAGGGCACCCTACGTTGTCTAGGGGCATGAGATACTTTCTTAGGGGGAGGGAAATGTCCTATAGATAGACTGAAATGATGATCACATAGGTATATTTTTGTCAAAACTCACTGTACTGTGTTTTTGAGATCTTTTTCATTGTATGTAAATTGTATGTTTGTTGTATATTTGAACAAGTTTAAAACTAGTACAGTGGGGTACGATAGTTAATTTTATGTATCAACTTGACTGGGTCGGGGGATACCTAGATATTTGGTTAAACATTATTTCTGGGTATGTCAATGAGGGTGTTCCAGATGAGATTAGCATTTGAACCAACAGATCCAGAATATGGCCCTCCCCCAAGGTGATGGGCATCATCCAACCCTCTAGGGAGCTGAATAGAAGAAAAGTCAGAGGAAGGAAGGATTCATCCCCTCTCTTCAGCCTGCTTCAGCTGGGACATCTCATCTTGTACCCTAGAACTGCGATTTACACCATTGACTCCCCTGGTTCTCAGGCCTTCGGACTCAGACTGAATTAATGACCAGCTTTCCTGGATTACCAGCTTGCAGATGTCACATTGTGGGACTCCTCAGCCTTCATAACCATATGAGACAATTCCTCATTATCTGTCCGTCTGTCTGCCTGCCTATCTATTGGTCTTGTTTCTCTGGAGAACCATAACTCAGGGGGACAGTCAAAACAGTCTTCCATTTTAGCACTGCCTTCTTCTCTATGAGGAAGTCATCATTTTCTGACTCTCAGTGCCATCCAGGATAACCAGTCCATGTCTCTGCCCAGTTTTCTCCTTATAGAAAAGGTAATTTCAATGGGGTGGCATAATCCCCTAAAACAGGGGTCCTCCACCAGGCCAATTCCAGCCTGTCACTACTTTTTTTATAAATAAAATTTACTGGAACACAGCCACACCCATTTGCTGATATGTCTATGATTGCTTTCACAGTACAATGCGGAGTTGAGTTGTTGCAACAGAGACCGTATGGCACACAAAGCCCAAAATATTTGCTATGTGGATCTTTACAGAAAAAGCCTTGCTAGTTCTATCCCTAGAGAATATCTGGAAATATGTATGAGTGTTTGAGGCTGTCACAGTGACTGACTTGGGAGCCACTACTGGTGTTTACTGGGCACAGTTAGCTTACTGTGCAGTCTCATAAAGGACTGCTCTGTGCAGTCCTAGTAATAGTGACCCCACTGAGAAACTCCATTTCCAAGCAGGTTCAGAACCTAGAGGAGGCAGTTAGAGTCAAGAGTCAGGCTTCCACAAATTAAAACTCTGCACGATTTCATTTTCCCCACTTAGAGAGAAGCATTGTTCCCTCTTTGTTCTATCTTTAGGCAAGAAGCATCAGAGAAGCACCCACCTCTTAGCTTCCTTAACTTTATCTAACTTTTCAGTTACTGTTTGACAGCTTGTCTCACAGGTTCCCTTAGGACCTCATTTTAGAATCAAGAAGAAGGGTTTTAAAAGTTGCCAAACCCAAGTTTAACAGAAGGAGACAGAAATACCCGCCAGGGTTCTAACTTGTTTTATCACACATTCCCCACCTCTCCCAAGTGGGACTGAGAGAGGGTGTTCTGCTTCTCACATCAGAATCGTCACTTCAGAGTTTGCAAAGTACTTTGTGGATGCAATAGATGCTGCTCTGTGTGGTAGACTGCATGGATAGTGTCACTCCTGGTTTTATAGAGAAAGCGAAGGAATGATTTGTTCAAGGTTAAGTGGGTAAATTTAACTTAAACCAGGTCTGCTGACTTCCGAGTTGGGAGGCCTTTCTCAAGAGCTGCCTGTTAATATCTTACTTAAGCAATTTAACGGTGGAATTCCAGAAACCTCGCAGCCTTTCAAGAGCATGTCAGATGACAGGGATTGGAAGTAGGACAGGATTCAGCCTGTTTTGCTTGTGAACACTTACATGTCTGTCTTTGCAGTAAACTCAGCATTTTTGAGGACTGAGGTGATATATTATTCATCTTATTCTCTTTGCATCCCACAGCCTACTATCATACATGATACATAATAGGCACATAATAAATGTTGGATGAATGAACAAATACATGAATGAACAAATGAATGAAAAGAATTTATCTCATCCTCTCTATCCTTCCCTTTACCAAGAAGGAATCAGAAAAGAGCAAAGTGTATGAAAGAAAATTAAAATGATAGTTCACGTAAGATACCCAACCCTCTTCCAAACATGTATACATTTTAGCTCATTTATTCATTTCAACAGCAATTGAATTTGGTACTATTTTCTTTTTTTTTTTTTTAAAGATTTTATTTATTTGACAGAGAGAGCACAAGCAGAGGGAGAGAGAGAGAGAAGCAGGCTCCCCGCTGAGCAAGGAGCCCGATGTGGGACTCGATCCCAGGACCCTGGGATCATGACCCGGGCCGAAGGCAGCCGCTTAACCGACTGAGCCACACAGGCGTCCCTAATTTGGTACTATTTTCATCTCCATTTATTTTACAAATAAGAAGACTAAAGATTAGGCAAGTTAGAAAACTGACCCAAGGTCACAGGGTAGGGAAGCAGAAGAGAGCTGGCATTTAAATCAGGCCTGGAAGCCTCTTGTCCTGGGACTCATAATGACTCTACTATTCTGCATTTGATACTAAATGCTGGGGCAATGCAACACCATCATCCCATTTGGGGGGCATCCCTTTTATAGGATGGATGTATTTCTAATGGAATCCCCACTTAACCCAGGGGAACAGAGAAGGAAGACTGCTTAGCTTCTCAGCATTCATAAGAAGCAACTCTCTCCAAAAATGTACCTATAGAGATGTAGGGATATGTGGATACATGGATATTTGATTCTGTAGTTTCAATAAAGCAGAGCTTGGGCCCCAAACTACGTGATAAATGGTTCAATAAGTAGGGTAATATAATGCAGTCAGAAAGAAATACATTTTTATGTGCCAAATGGAATTGTATAACACCATCTACAGCTTGGGTGATCATCTAATGAAAATGCCTTTGTGCTGGGTTGGAAATGCAGGGGTGAGGAAAGCTCAAGTTTGGAAGTTTAACAACTGTATATGTCTTAACTTTTCTCAATTTTTTTAAAAAGATTTTATTTATTTATTCGAGACAGAGAGAATGAGAGACAGAGAGCATGAGAGGGAGGAGGGTCAGAGGGAGAAGCAGACTCCCTGCCGAGCAGGGAGCCCGATGCGGGACTCGATCCCGGGACTCCAGGATCATGACCTGAGCCGAAGGCAGTCGCTTAACCAACTGAGCCACCCAGGCACCCCACTTTTCTCAATTTAAATTCAAGATAAATTGAGCGGTTTAGGGAGAGATACTATCAGGGGGCCTAGGCCCAGAGGGGTTTGTGCGGTGGGTGAAGGAGAGGAGAGAGAGCCAAAGTACTGTCATTTCTTGAAAAGTAGGTATGCAATTTATTTTCAAATTCACCCTGAACTTATTAAAATATCTCAAGTTCATGTCCAGGTAGTCACTGAAAGCACAGTCAGCTAAACTCATAATTGAGAGTCTGGGTTTTTCTGAAGAGTTTTTCTTCCCCACAGACCAATGATTTTTTAATATATATTTGTTCAATAAGGGAATGAATGAGTGAATGAATGAATGCATAAAAAGGCCATTGAGTGCTTTATATGCCAGAGACATAAACACATAAACCGTATTTTGTTTAACTTTTGTATGAATCCTATTAAGTGGATATGAATAACAGCTCCTGTTCTGAGATAGAAAAACTGAAGCACTGGGAGGGCTTGAGTTTCAAGTGACCGAGTGGGCAGTTAGAACTCATATTCAGGAGGATTGTTCTGATCACCTCCTATTGACCCCACCGGTGAAGGTGAGCTCCCCTGCCCTAAGAAGTATGAGATGGCCTAATACATGGCACGCCACAGTGGACAGATGAGACCTACATTGTTTAATGGTCACATATACTCAGTGCCCAGGAAAACTGACTGTGCACAACACACAGGGCCATGTGAAGGTTGCACTCAGAGCAGAGGGAACCAGGAGGGGCTGCAGGAGGCAGGCCTTGTAGTGACAAGACTGCAAGATGGCCCTTGTTCCTACAGGAGGGTGTGCCTGGTTCATCAGAGTAATTCTGCAGGCTGGCAGGGAGGTGGGATCCATTAGGTTGAGGACCAGTTGGAATGCAGCTGGTCCAGCTGATAAGGGAACTAGCCAGGTGGAAAGTCTTTCCTCCTGGGGGTAGAGTGGTGGGGAGGGGTGTATCTGGTAAGAGCAGGGGAACACACAGTTAGATCTTTAGGCTCTATGAGGCTCAAAGATGTCAAAAAACTGCAAAAAATTTCAGGTCTTCCAATACATGGATGACTCTGGACCAGCAACTCATAACCAATACATTATTGCCATTCCTCCCCACCTTTCTTGATTTATCCTCCCACTCCATGTGTAAACGCACACACCCTCCTCCTTCTTTATTTCAACATAGGAGAGAAGGCAGGTGTGAAAAGGTGGGATGAGCATCAGTCTTGGGACCAACAGGTAAGCATATGGATCCTAGCTCTGCTATCTAGGAGCTCTATAATTGTAAGCTTTTGTTTTTTCTGCAAAGTAATAATGCTGCCACTTCTACTTCAAATGGTGGTTAAAAAGATTAAGTGAAATAAAAGAGGCTTTTAAAAAGCAATTTGAACGAAAGAGATTACTACTTACGATCATGATTCTCATCACCTCTGTATTTCTTTGACCCCAGGGATATTTATTTAAAGGAGCAAAGTAGGAAAGTAAGGGTGTACCATTGCACCAAATAGTGACAAAAACTAAGTAGAAGAAGTAGCATCACTTCTTCTACTTAGTTTTTGAGTGCTTACTAGGTGCCCTCCTCTGTGCTAAACACTTACCATCAACATCTCACTTAATTTTTATAACTCTACCAGGTGGATTTTAGCATTACTCCCCTTTGAAAGGTAAGTTCACTGAGACTCAGAAAAATTAAGTACCCCGCTCAAAGCCAAGTTACACAGGTAGTTAAGTAACGAAGTGGGGATTTGCACCCAGGTCAGTGTAACTTCAGAGCCTGTGCCCTTACCCTCCAAATGACAGTCCCACAAGGATATTTGGGTGGTATAGGAGGCTAAATTATGGCCCCTCCATAAAGATGTCCTGTTCCCAATCCCCAGAACCTGTGAATATGTTACCTTATATAAAAAAGGGACTTTGCAGATATGACTTAGTTAAGGATCTTGAGATGGAGAGATTATCATAGGTTATCCAGGTATGCCATTGTAATTACAAGGGTCCTTATAAGAAGAAGGCAGAAGGTCAAACTCAGAGAGAGATTTGAAGTTGCTGTGCCACCTACTTTGAAGACAGAGGAAGGGACCACCAGCCAACAAATGCAAGTGGGCTCTAGAAGCTAGAAAAGGCAAGGAAACACATTCTCCACTGGAGCCTCCAGAAGGAACACAGCCCCACCCACACCTTCATTTTAGGACTTCTGACCTCCAGAACTGTGAAGTCATATATTTGTGGGTTTTTTCAACCATGCAGTTTGGGTAATTTCTTACAGCAGCAATAGGTGGCAGTCAGAATATTATTGCATAGAGCAGACAACTTGCTCTACAGCTGTGCTGTCCCAATATGGCAGCCAACAACCACATGGAGCTATTTGAAGTTAAGGTTATTCAATTATTCAATTTTAAATTCAGTTCCATAGTCACACTAGCCATATTTCATGGTCTCAATAGCCATTCGTAGCTAGTGTCCACTATACTGGATAGTTCTAACAGAGAACATTCCATCATCACAAAAAGTCTCCTGGAGAATGTTGCTCTGGAGGCAGAAGGCTGACACATCTCCATACCTGCAAATATTTCCATAAGGGTGGCAAAAGGAGTTCTTTGGGCACCATGGGTGATGTAAGCAGACTGCCTAGGTTCAAATCCCAGCCCTGCCACTTTCTAGCTGGGGGTAAACTGGGGATGACAATAATAGCAGTTAGTCCATTGGTTTATTATGACTGAATACAGACAATATATGCAAAATGTTTTAGCATAGTCCCTGGCACATATTAGTGGGCATTTAATAAATATCAACCTTTATTATTCTTAAGCCCAGACCAATTTGAGAAAGTCCACTGAGAGTCTATCTAAGGCCTGAGTGCAACATTCTGAAAACAACTCTGTGCCTGGAAAGCAAGCAAAGAATGGAAGCACTCCCTGTAGGAAAATATTACATAACACACTTCCCCAGAATGCAGTATCACGGCCATGTGAATACAAATCACTGACGTGCAAATACTCCTCAGAAATATTTATGATGGAACTTCAGCACCAACCCAAACAGCCTTCACATAGTGAAACGAAACCATAAATTATTTCCAAGAACATTGTAATGCCAAGGGAACTCAATTATCCATTATCCCAGAAATGTAGACATAATGTTAATTAAAATGAAGGGGAAAAGCCATTTCCATTTTTTATCAAGATTCATTGGGCTCTTGAAGAGCTCTTTGCCCTGAAGGCTGGGCCAGGTGATGGAGAGCTCATCCCGGGGAGGCAAAAACAACAACCTAGACAAGAAGAGGGGCACCTCAAGGTCAAGAAACAGCACCTCCAAAATAGAAGAAGAATTGTCTGGCCCTCACTCCCTAATCTTTCTCCCACAGAAGCCTGGGTTTCCACCATGAGGAATTATTTTTCTTTCATCCGGACATCGACACATCCTTGTTTTAAAACACTCAAATTTCTGGACTTGGCAGCATAACATGTCTGCAATATTTCATCAAGCTCTAAGAATGCAGACTAGCAGAACTTTGGTTTCATCTCTTTATTTTCTAGAGCCCTGAGGCTACAATGAATACCAGGCTCCTGTGGCGAATGGATGGATGGATGGATGGATGGATGGATGGATGGATGGAAGGAAGGAAGGAAGGAAGGAAGGAAAATGAACAGTCTAGTGGGTGTTGGGCAGGCCCAGTGGGCCTGGTTTCAGAACCTCACCTCTGGCCAAGCAAGGTAACTTTGTTTTTACAGCTTGTAATTGATGGGGTTCCCCTGCCTTCCGAATAATTCTGGTCTGGCTTGTATCAGACCCTCCCGCGAAGTGCCCCTCCAAGCTCCATCTGCCCTCTCCCCTTCAAGAAAGACCTGGGTAGGGGCTCCTGGGTGGCTTAGTTGGTTAAGGGTCTGATTCTTGATTTTGGCTCAGGTCATGATCTCATGGTCTCAAGATTAAGCCCCATGCCAGGCTCTGTGCTAAGCGTGAAGTCTGCTTAGGATTTTCCCTCTCCCTCTGCCCCTCCCCCAATCCATGCTCTCTCTCTCTCTCTCTCTCTCTTTCTCTCTCTCTCTCTCAAAAAAAAAAAAGAGAAAGGAAGGAAGGAAGGCAGGCAGGCAGGCAGGCAGGCTCCAACGACCAAGGTATAATGTTGGGCATGGAGAATTAATTGGGAGAAAAGAGGGATGGGGAAGGGGAGGTTTGTTGAGAGAAGCTATGGCAGGTGAGAGAAGCTAGTAGAGTGGAGGATGCTATGTCCCCTGTAGGGTACTCAGAAAGCCCCAGAAAAGGTGAGTTACCTTGAGCTGATTTTAAAGTGTAGACTCTACCACTCTGGGATCAAAACACATGCATCAAGACTTTATGACCACTTTAGAATTTCCAAGTTCAAGTGAGATTTGTTTAGAGTAAAATGGGGGGATGGGGTGTTATTTTTAAAATAAATTTATTTTAAAGATTTTATTTATTTATTTGACAGAGACACAGTAAGAGAGGGAACACAAGCAGGGGGAGAGGGAGAGGGAGAAGCAGGCTTCCCGCTGAGCGGGAAGCCTGATGCGGGGCCCGATCCCAGGACCCTGGGACCGTGACCTGAAGCCCTGAAGTCCTGACACATAGTAGGCACTCTTATAAATGTATATGGATGATGATTAGTGAATGGATAATTAAGTCAATTGCTTGGTTGTTGATGTTTACCATGAACTGGGGTATGTTGAGGAAGCTGGAAACTTCTGTCTGTAGAAAGAGATGGAAGAGAGTCAGAGAGGAGCTGATATTTATTGTATACTACTGAACATTTATCGAATACGTGTAGGCATTATGTGTGTTTGTTTATAATACTGCCTCTGTAAAAATAATTTCCAAAATATCTATATGACACACCTATCAGAATGGCAAAAATCCGGAACACTGACAACACCAAATACTGAATGTGGAGCAATAGGAACTCTCATTCATCACTGCTGGAATGTAAAATGGTGCAGCCAACTTGGAATACAGTTTGGGAGTTTTTTACAAAATGAAACATACTCTCACCATACAATCTAACAACCATACTCCTTGGTATTTATCCAAAAGACTTGAAAACTTATGTCCACACAAAAACCTGCACATGGATGTTTGTAGCAGTTTTATTCATAATTGCCAAAACTTGGAAGCAACCAAGATGCCCTTCTGTAGGTAAATGGATAAACTGTGGTACATCCAGACAACAGAGTATTATTCAGTGCTAAAATGAAATGAGCTACCAACCCATGAAAAGACATGGAGGAAACTTAAATGCATATTACTAAGAAAAAGAAGCCAGTCTGAAAAAGCTACATATTGTGTGATTCCAACTATATGACATTCTGGAAAAAGGCAAAACTATGGAGACAGTAAAGAGATCAGTGGTTGCCACTGGGGCGGGGGGTGGACAGATAGAGCACAAAGGATTTTTAGGACAGTGAAAATACTCTGTACGATGCCATAATGATGGACACATGTCATTATACATTTGTCCAAACCCATAGAATGTACACCACCAAGAGTGAATTCTAATGTAAACTATGGACTTTGGGTAATTATGATGCATCAGTGTAGGTTCACTGACTGGAACAAATGTCCCACTACAGCGGGAAATGTTGATAGTGGGGAGGCTGTGCATATGTGAGCACAGGAGGTGTGTGGGAAATCTTTGCACCTTCCTCTCAACTTTGTGAACCTAAGGCTCCTCTTTAAAAAATCTATATGAAGCCACAACACTGACTTACATATATAATTCTTGCTAGAGCCTCATTTGTTCTTACTCTTGGAATTTCCCATAGGTCAGCTTCTGTCTACATCAACCCTCCGTAATCTCCCTTAGCTAGAGAACAAATATCCAGGACTTGCACATAACTCACAAACTGATTTTCTTCCAAGATCTCCTTGCTGCCTCCCTTCTACATTAGTTTTCTAGGACTGCCATAATGAAGTACCACAAATGGAAGGGCTTACACAACTGAAATGTGTTGTCTCACAGTCTGAAGACCTGAAGTCCAAGATCAAGGTGTCAGTAGGGCTGGTTCCTTCTGAGGGCTGTAAGAGAGAATCTGTTCCAGGCCTCTTTCCTTGGCTTATAGATGACTGTCTTCTCCTGTGTCCTCACATGGTCTTTCTACTGTATGTGTCTGTGTCCTAATTTCCCCTTCTAATAAGGACACCAGTCATATTGGGTTAGGGCCCACCCCAATGACCTCATTTTCACCTGATAACCTCCCATAAAGACCCTATCTCCAAATAAGGTCACATTCTGAGTTAGGACTTCAACATAGGAATTTGGAGGGGACACAGTTCAACCTATAACACACTGACAAGGTGTTTCCTACTCAAAAGGTGAGATTTAGAATGCAGTCCCTCACGTCTCTTCTACCTCCTGTTACATCAATTTAATTGACTCTGATCTTTTTATGGTAGTTTATAGGCTCTACAACCAGACTTTCTGCTGACATACCATTTAGGATTCTTTAATGGGGCCAAAGGCACCCCTACTCTACCCCATCTCAATCCTACTTCCTGGCTTTTCTAACTTTTCATTCCTTTGAAAATGTAAAACACTTGAGTACAATAGATTGGAAAAAACAACAGAGGTGGTCAGTGTGATCTAGCTTCTCATCTGGGCATCTCATACCTATGTCCTACAGAGAGTGGCTCCATTTGGACACAATAAAAATCATTTTCTAATAAAGCACCCAGGAAGCAGCAGAGGCTAGCCTGACCTCCCATTTCAATGGCACCCACGTGGGCTAAGCCCAGAATCATCTGCTTTCTCCACAGCAGGCAGACTCAAATCTGCACAAGAGTAATGCATAGAAGAGCAGATTTTGGCAACGATGCAGAGTTTCAGCCAAAATAAATGCTACCACCTGGTAGCTTTCGAACAGGATCCATGCTGGTATTTCATTTGGACTGAAAACACTAGAAAAATAGTATTTTGCATTTTGCACCTGTAGCCATGCTTCCTGTCAGCCACATATCACTTTCCAATGATGCCATGAGGTGGGTAGGAGAAAGTATACTCTAAAGGGGTCTAAACAGGGAGGGCATATTGGATTTAGAGTCTCTAATAAGATGTGGTGGGGCGAGAGGAAAGGCTATAGTATCTTATGAAATTTTAGCATCCATTTCTTCAGAAGCTCAGATATCTTAGCAACCCCCATTTGATGCACATTTCAGTGTTCTTTTGTTAAATCAATGGCATCGCTGCCAAATGTGTTCACTTATCTCATTACAGTTCAGCTTCATTTATGTTCCAAAAACTAAGCATGGAGGTAAATGTTATATACCTCACACGGATGCACACACATTCATTAAGCATGCACACTATAGAGAAATCTGACTTAATGAAAGTTTATTTGAAGAGAATGCTTATTTAAATGCAGTCTACTCCTGCAAATGGAAATGGGTTATTTTTGGATAATTGCATAGCTGGGTGAGCTGTGCATTCACTCTGCTGGGTGGCCTGTTTCTTAACCTTTCTAACTGGAACAAATATATATATTTTTTCATCTGTAGAGAGAAACTAATGGGACTTCATTAGGTCAAGAGTATGGTCATGAGGCTTAAGGACTGAGGAGAAATACAAGCAGGAATCCTCAAAGAATAATGCTGGGTGAGGGAGGAGGCGACAAGGCTAAAAGTTCTCATTTTGATACCACTGAGTATTAGGTCCGGCAAAGACGACTAATGAGGGTCTTTAAATATCTAATTACAGTAAACAGCCTTCCCCTTTCAAATAAAAAGCTTCATTTATGCCTTTTTAGGAGTGAAGCGGAAAGCCACCCTATAAATATAATAGGGAAGATATTGAGAGTGCCCTAAGCAATCTCTTTTGTATACTTAGAAGTCTTGTAACAATAGCAGGAAGGTGGAGATGTGTGTGAATCTGGATGCCAAGTAGGGTGAGATCGGGACAGGTTCAGCGAGTGTGATGTCTGTAAGGTGTCCCTGAATCTTGCACTCCATGCTCCATTCCTTTCTGTCCATAGGACCTTCATCTCCTCACCCACCCTGCCCCAGCTGATGGGCAATTCTGGAACTCAGGCACCATCATTCCCATAGCTCAGTTTCTCTTGTTACAGATTTTGGTATTCCATCTTAAACCTACTGGACAGAATCCAACCCCTTCTAGTAATAACCCCTACAAACACTTCCCCATCTTATCTATCCCGAAGTCAGAAAAAAAAAACATGGGCCATAAGAAGATAAGATGAGCTGCTGTCTTGAAGTTTCCATATTTTATCCAGAGATCGAGTCTTTCCATCAACCCAACCCTCCTGCTCCAGCCTGTGGTTGGAACTGAATATCCAGCTCTCCAGGGGCTCTAGAGGGAACAACCAAGGTGTGCAAGACTCTGTTGTACAGGGTGGGAGTTGCCTTGCACAACTGACTGAGATATAAATTTCTGCAGCTTGAAATCAACAACAACAACAACCAGAAACAGACTGACAGATAAATAAAACCCTGTAACAAGACGATGCACACTTGATATAGAGGACTCATTATCTGCAAGCCATAGTACAGACTGAATTATAAGTAGATGTTTAAAGACTGGATGAGTTTGGAGGTAGTGGCTCCCTAATGACAGGATTAAATGAAATGAGTTGGGAATTGGTAGGAAGGGATAGAAAGTAGAGGACATCTAACACAGAAGGGGGACATAGCCTTAGCTTCTATGACTTCCCAAAGATGTTAAGGGAAAGGCGGTATCTATGGAGAGGTTGGCGGGGAAGAGCCCATCCTTTGCATGTTGATGCCCACAGTTTGAGACTTGGTAGAAAGCCCAAGGGAAGTTCATAGGACACACATCATGGGTAAACTGACCTGAATTTAGTATTCTCATACCTGTACTCTTGGACTTTGGTGAAATAACTTCTTCGAGCTCCAACATCTCTGTCCCTCAAGTAAGGTGAATACAACCTGCTCTGTCTACTCTTTCATAACCATTGTCATGTTTCTATCATTAAAATTTACTGAACACTAATATATGCCAGTCACAGAAGTGGGCACTCTGCATATGTTATCTCACGCAGTTCCTACAACACCCTTATGAAATAAAATCATGTTGCCCATTGATTGATGGGGAAGAGTAAGGTCACTTGCCCAAGTTCACTCAGCTGCATGTGTTGGACTAAGGGTTCACAGGGTTCTTGATAATGTGTCTTGTGAATTACAAAGCATCAGCAAATGTTACAAACTTGTCCACAAGTGTTTGTAAGCATCTCTTCTAATAAGTGGCAAGCCTCTGCTTGGGTGGTTTTTGAGAAACTCTTTTTGGCATAACTGAAACATGTGGGCTCACTTCATAGGGTCTACTCTCCAATAACATTTTTAACTCTGGTCACTGGAGCTCAGACCCAACTAGGGCAGGGCCAAGGGTACCTGGCAGCAGAGCATCCTCCAAACCAAAGCAACTAAATGTGTTTTCATAAAGGGCCAGGTTCAACCAAACGACCAGTTGTTTTCTAATGGGAAAAAACTTTAAATTTCAATACCTATGTCTTTGGGGGAAAAAAATCCCATTAAAAACTCTTGTCAAAATATGATAATTGATATGATAATTCACTAATGACTCTTTAGCAGGTGACTGCCATGAATCTTCTGAAAAATTGCTGAGCAACATGGAACTTTCCCGTGGAACCCAAAATTACAGGGATTGGACTTGCCCCAAGGAAGGAGGAAAGCCTTGGTTTTCAGAATCAGTAAACAAAGCAACTCAGACTGATGTTTGATTATGCAGCCTCTGTACACACAGCTCTCACTTTGCTGCGAGTAAAGGATGCTCATTCCCAGAGTTCCAGGGACTAATGGAAAGAACAGGAGAGTTTAAGTGTTGAGGGGTGCTGAATCTTCCAGGTAGCAGACACACTTGCTCCTCAGTGAGATGTCTACTGTTCTCAAAATCTCCATGGGTTACTGCTTTTACTGTCTTTGTTTCTGGGGTGTTGAGGTTAGTTTGCAATGCCAGAGAGTTCAATCTAGTAAGGTGGTGGAAGCCAGTTTGGTAATGCACATGTAACAGAGCAGCCAACAGCTTGGGCTTCCACCAAGGAGAACCCAAGGTCAATGGAACTTCCTAGCATGGAAGCTAAACTCCATTATAGATGCTCCTGGTGTTCCAGGAGCTGTAAGAGCTTAGGGACAGTCAATCTCCCTGTGACATGGCATTGGTGGTGAGCCAGAGGGTTTAGTGGCCCAAATGCAACCATCCTGCCTCACATCTTTCTGCTCCACTACATCTCCCAGTTTGCAAAAGACTCTCATATCCTTTTCACATATTCAGTCAAATATTTATGGGACACCTATATGTACCTGTCCCAGTTCTAACAACAGGGAATACTGCAATGAATAAGATAAAGCATTTGCATAGTTGAGGTGCATTCATCTGCTAGGGGAGATAGACAGTAAACAGATGAATAAAGAAATAATATGGGGCAGGGGGTGGGAGAGAAATCCAGGAAAGCTGACAGAAGGATGTGCTATCTCAGACAGCAAGCTCAAAAGAAAGTTCTTTCTAGTATTCAAGCAAAGACCTGAATAAAAGGAAGGGAAGACCTCTGTGAATCTCTGGGTCTCAAGTGCAACCAAGTTATGGTGGTCTTGGTACCATTGGACGCTCAGCAGGTGGTACGACCTGCTGATGGCTGGGGGGTAAATCACTTTTCAAACCCAAGTTTTAAAAATATTCCCTTGGAGTAAGTGTTCTCAGATTTGTGCTGACTTCAGGAGGCAAGCAGACTGCCTTGGCAGCAATTTTTAAAAATAAAATGAAAAGCAATTATGTTCCATCACAGCAATTTACTCAGTGAAAATCTGGGGAGAAAAAAGGTAAATACATCCCCTTCACCACCAAAGGCCTCCTGGGCCAGGGGCTTTCCTCATGGCCAGAGCTGGCTCTCTCCCCTCTGGGACGTGGGCCCAAGCTGTCTTCACAGCTCCAGGGAAGGAGCACTCTCTGATTTCCTGGTACCAACAGAGTAACTGGGAGTGAGTCACCCCCAAGCACAGTCAATTCAAGCAATGAAGAGCAAAGACAAAGGAGAGCATTTGTATGTGTTTCCCAGACATGACACATTCTAAGGAGATTGCAACCAAATCAAGCCTCTTGAGGTCTCAGAGTGTTGATCTGCAGTCAAAAGCTTAAAATGACACTGGAGGAGAGGAAAGACTGCCCAAATCATGCTGCACTTTTAACCCAGCCAGACGCCCCGCATTTCCCTGACTAGCGCGTTTGTGCTCTACTTTCTTATCTTGGTTTCCAACCACCCACCCCCATCCTAACGAGTCCCTCTATTTTAACATTAAGTTTTTAAAAAATATGTGCAAATAGTACATGCTCAGAATATACAAAAAAGCAAAAAGAAGGAAATAAAAAACATTCACAGTGTCACACCATTCAGCAATAACTGCTTTTCACGTTCTGCTGTATATCCCTCAAGAGTTTTTCTTTCCCATCTTATTTATGGATACATATTTTTAAACAAGCTATAGCCATACGATGTGTCATTTAACATAATTTTCTCACTCGAGGAATCAGAAATACCTTCCCAGGCCTATGTAAATGATACAGTTATCCAAATGTGTTTATCAAATCAGATTTAATAGCTGCAGAGGATTCCATTTTATGGGCAGACCATAATTTATCTGCTTTTTCCTGTTATTAGAATTTTCATTATTATAAACAATGCTGCGATGAGCATCACTCACTTCTTCATTTAACAACTATTTATAGAGTGCCTTCTGTGGCTAAGTTTGAGAGCACATCCTTAATTACTCCCTGAGGATAAATTTCTCGAGGTGGAATTGCCGGGTCCAAACATACACATGCATTTAAGGCATTTGAAACAAGCATATGTGTCTTATTGCCAAATCGCCCCCTGAAAGGTTATTCCAAGTTGTACTCCTACCGCCCCGGTATGGCTGTGTCTGGCTCCCAAACTCTTTGACAGCATCAACTTCTCTTTCTTTTTCTTATTTTTTTTTGGGGGGGTGGTGATTTTGTAGGAAAAAAATAATGTCTGTTTCACTTTTCAGTCCTTTGTTGCTACCCAGACTGAACATTTTTCCATGTGTACTGGCCATTTAGATTTCCCTTCCTGTGAATTGCTTATTCATAGCTTCCATGATACGTCTTAATTAAGGCTAGGATGAAGAGGAAAGAATGGAGAAAATTAATAATTATTGAGTGCTTGTTATCTGCCAGACAGCATACTATTGGCTTCGTGGGGAAACACTTATCATTATAACAGGTCTATCATTATCCCCATTTTATAGGTGATAGTGTTATAGCTTGGAGAGTTTACCTGCCCAAGAATGCATGGTAAAGAGCAGAAGCAAAATTCAAACTCTGCTTTGAAGCCTGTTCCCATCACTACCTTCTGGGGGGTGTTCAAAACTTAGATTCTGAGGTCAAATGTTAGGGGGATCCTTGTAAGGGCCAGAACTGAGAAGCTTTAGTCCTTACTGTGGGGTCTTGCTCCAGCACCAAGTCACTTGGTGACACTCAATGGCTTCCTCAGAGAACCTGCCATCTCACATTTTATTTTTTTTCAAAATTTTATTTATTTGAGAGAGAGAGAGAGAGAATTAGTGGGGGGCAGAGGCAGAGGGAGAGGGAGAAGCAGACTTCCCGCTGAGCAAGGAGCCCAATGTGGGGCTCGATCCCAGGACCCTGGGATCATGACCTGAGCTGAAGGCAGGCGCTTAACCAACTGAGCCACCCAGAGCCTCACATCTCACATTTTAAAAAAATCATCTTATCTCAGGAGCCTGTAGGAATATGTTCCTTAGGTAACACTTGGAAATAATAATTACCAAATGGCAGGGCTAGGTCTTTCTCATCATGGCTGTGTGGCTAAAGAACCATTTCAGAAGTTGAGGCATATTCTGCTGGCAATCACAGCTTTTGGATTCTGATACACTCTTCAGAAGTAGCTTTAATATGTTCAAATGTGCATGACTGTATCACAAAATAAACAGCAGTGTTAAGTGTCTCCTAATTCCCACCTTTTTTTTTTTAAGATTTTATTTATTTATTTGACAGAGAGAGACACAGTGAGAGAGGGAACACAAGCAGAGGGAGTGGGAGAGGGAGTGGGAGAGGGAGAAGCAGACTTCCTGCCGAGCAGGGAGCCCGATGCGGGGCTCGATCCCAGGACCCCGGGATCATGACCTGAGCTGAAGGCAAACGCTTAATGACTGAGCCACCCAGGCACCCCTAATTCCCACCTTCTACTTAAGCTTTTTTCCCTTCTGGTTAGAACATTGCTCCTTCATCTTTTCTCTGATCTAAGTCCGACATGTTGTTCACTGTCTACCCCACTGAATCCCTTTTGCCCCTGGCATCTTTTACTGGCTGCCATCATATAAGTGACCACACTGCACAGCTTGTCAGCTTGCTTTTCACTGAAGTAAAATTCACAGAACATAAAATTAACCACTTGAAAGTGAACAATTCAATGCCTTTCAGTACATTCACAATGTTGTGAAAACTACCACTTCTACCTAGTTCCAAAATATTTTCATCACCCCAAAAGGAAACCTTCTTCCCATTAAGTGCTCAGTCCCCATTCCTCCCTCCTCCCAGGCCCCAGCAACCACTAGTCTACTTTCTACCTCTACGGTAGAAATTCACATAAATTCACATAAATGGAATCATTATGTGGGCTTTTTAAATCTCGCTTCTTTCACTTAACATGTTTTTAAAAAGTCCATTTATGTTCTAACATATATTAGTACTTCATACCTTTTTTGTGGCTGAATAATATTCCACTCTATGGGCAGATCACAGTTTCAATATCCATTCATCTGTTGATGGTTACTTGGGTTGCTTTCATCATTTGGTTATTATAAATAATGTTTCTACAAACGTATGTGGACATTTATTTGTTAGAGTACCTCTTCCAATTCCTTAAGAGTGGAATTGCTAGATGTTTGTTTTTACTTTCTGGCTTATTAGACTGTCAGATCCTTCAGGGCAGAGGTTTCATCTTGTTTACCAATTTATTTCTAAAGCCTAAGGCAGCCTGCTGTCCTGGTTTGCCTGGGACTGTGGGGTTCCCCAGAACACAGGACTTTCAGTGATAAAACTGTGAAAGCCCCAGGCAAACCGGGATGAGTTGGTCACTCTACTAAGACCCAGGACGTTATGTGACATGGAACCACTATTCAGTAAATACTTGTTAGATAAAAAAAAAAATTGCCATTTACTTGACATTTACTCAATTATGACATGTCTTAGCATATTGAGACTCAAACAGTATTTTTTTTTTACCCAATAAAGCATTTATAACAATCTATAAGATTACAGAAACCTACACTTACAGTGCAGTTGAAGCACACACAGAAGGGAGCAGGGAAGTTTTAAGCAGTGCAACTACAGGTTGTTGCAGCATTAAGCCTATTTGATAAAGATGCCCAAGAAGTATCAAAGGCTTCCCTGTGTTGCTGAGAGAGAACTGCCTTATGTGCCAAAAACAGAAAGGAATATTGCTCCCTTTTACTGAAATCAGAAAAACACCCATAACAGAGAGTGGCAACTGCTGTCCCTTTAGAAAAAGGCAGAGGCCTGTGGGAAACTGAAGAGCATTCAGACGAGGATGAAAATTAGTATGAGAGTTTTGGTTTTACCCAAATAGAGATCCAGTAGATGCTTGGCCTTGGAAGTAAAGGAGCCTCCTTCAGTTCCAGGCCATTAAGAACAGCAATGAGGTATCACCTCACACCTGTTAGAATATTTATATATATATATATGTTAATATATATATAAAGATAACAGTTGTGAATGAGAATGTGGAGAAATGTGCATCACTGATGGGAATATCAATTGGTGTGACCACTACGGAAAATAGTATGGGGGTCCCTCAAAAATTAAAAATAGAATTACCATATGATCAAGTAATCCCATTTCTGGGTATATATTCAAAGGAAATGAAATCAGGATCTCAAAGAGATACTGCACACCCATGTTCACTGCAACATTATTCCTAATAGCCAAGATATGGAATCTACCTAAGTGCCCATCAATAGATGAATAAAGAATATATGGTATATGCATACAAAGGAGCATTATCCAGCCTTAGGAAAAAAGGAAATCCTGAAATTTGTGGCAACATGGATGAACCTAGAGGACATCATGCTAAGTGAAATAAGCCAGGCACAGAAGGACAAATACTGCATGATCCCACTTATATGAAAAATCTGAAACAGACTCGTAGAAGCAGAGAGTGGAATGGTGGTCACCAAGGGCTGGGGGAGGGCGGAACGGGGAAGTATTATTCAAAGGGTATAAAGTTTCAGTTACACAAGATGAATAAGTCCTAGAAAGCTGCTGTATAGTATAGAGCCTATAGTTAACAATACCAAATTATATACTTAAATATTTGCTGAGAGTGTATCTTACATTGTATTCTTTACACTAATAATGATAATTATAAAGGGGGCAGGAGGAATCTTTTGGTGGTGATGGAAATGTTCATGGCATAGATTGTGGTGATGGTTTCATAGATGTGTACTTATCTCCAAACTCATCAAGTTGTATAGATTAAATATGCATGACTTTTTGTATGTCAACCATAACTCAATAAAGTAGTTTAAAAGTTTTTAGTAATTTTTTTTAAAAGAAGGGAGATGAGAAGAGCTATAAATTCTTGACAAGACTTTGAACTTGCAGTGACTGCAGGAGAGACTGAGAGTTTGTGTCTTTGAATGTTCTCATAGAATTGGATGGCATTTCAGCAGATGTGTAAGATGTGGCTAGAGGGACGAAAAGGCAAGGTCAGGGATTACACAGGACCACGAGAGACAGAGGACATCAGGACAGAGATGCACCTAAGGACTTCACCAATCCCCACCGTGGACACATGGTATTTGTACTTGGAGACAGCCTCATGTTTCCACCAACTATCCTGTAGGCTGTACACAGACTTCATGCCATTATGCAGGTTCAGACATTCTAAACTCAACCTTGTTCTCACTTGTAGGAAGTCAGGCTAAGGAACCCCCACTGATATAGCTAAAAATAAATATCTGGGGAAAGCAAAAAAAAAAAAATTATATATATATATTACTACACAGATATATCCTACACACACACATACACAAACATACACACCCAGTGGTGCCCAAATATGTGTGTATAAGGATAGCATGTGTGTACTTTCAATCCTTACAGCATTTCAGAAAGGTACACCTTCTTAGTTTCCCCATTTTATGAACATGGAAATGGAGGTTCAATAAGCTGAAGTAATTTCTCAAAGTCATGAGATGGTAAATGGAGGAGCTGAGATTTAGCTCTGTTCTTTCCATTTTATCACACTGCCTCTCTCATGTCCAATTAATTCTTCCTTTCTGGATGAGCTCAACAGGGAGGTGGAGTCAAGTTTCACTTTCCATGGAGGGTCAGCAGTCCTTTTCCCACAATGGGGTATTAAATGAGCCTTACTCCTGTCTGACAGACCACACATTACTTAGATGTGCATTCATAACCTTTCTCCACCATGTCCAAAAAGTGAAGGTCCTTGGTTAGATTAGGATGTCAAATTTATCATTCCCTGTCTCTTCTGACATCCAACACCTTGTACTTGCAACACATCATTTCTTTATTAGTGATCAGCAGAACTGTGCTCACAGAAGCTTTCCTATTCTGGGTCTTAATTTTGTACATTTCCAGTTTCCATGGAGACACTACATTCTTGCATTCTAAGAGTGTCACTGTAAAACAATGTGAAAACAAAGCAACTTCATAGAAATGGCTCACTCTGGACATCACCAGGCAACACTCTCATCAAATACGTAGGACCACTGTGCTGCATTTTGGGGTTAATTGCTAAGGCCAAGCTCCCTTCTTTCTCCCCCAGTCTAAGAGATGCTTTTCATGCCCATCCTGGGGACCAAGTTCACAATTATGAGAGCATCTCCAGGTCTCCCTGCTTCAATTATTGCACCACTGTTATAATAAAGTCGAGAGGTAACTATGGCAACATTATTCCAAGGATAAATACCACAATATCGCCTTCAACTTCCCCCCCATCCCACAAACAAATGAAAAATCAAGAACATGTAGGATTAATAGCATCATTTGTTAAAAAGCCAATGGACAGCAGAGTTCAGAAAAGCTTTAATTAGTGGAGTCTTTCCTGGCTCAGTTTAACACTTGCTCTGTGCCTCCCACAGAGAAAGCACATGTGGGCGGTTAGCCTCAGAATTCAGTATCAATGAACCCGGACACCATCAGGCATCCTAACCTGGGTTTCTGGAAGTTCACAAGGCGTCCTGAGTCAGCTTTCACTAGAAGATCAGTGTTTTGGGCAGGGGTAAGGGTTTACCCCTGAAGTAGAGAACTTCTTGGTGTGTCAGGTTCAGCTACAGTAGTGTTGGCCAGAGCACAGAGAGGAGAAAGGCTCACTGTCAGAGCTTCCCATTGCTTAAAACCTAACAAAAGTAGTCTAGCACAGTGGTTAAAAGTATAGACTTTAAAATCAGACCAATGACTTGAGTTGAGGGCTCTTCTACTTATTAGCTCTTTGACCTTAAACAAGTTACTTAACCTCTCTAAACCTCAGTTTCCTCATCTGCAAAGTGGGGATGATAGCCAACCTCATAGCATTATTGTAAGGTTTAGAAATCACATGTGTGG
>NC_138373.1:31496449-31558721 GCF_054177405.1 Leptonychotes weddellii
AAAAAAAAAAAAAAAAAAAGAAATCACATGTGTGGCAATCTGTCCAACAAAACCCATTTCCTCTCTGGTCACATCTATATTACATTTCCCAGCTCCCTGTGACTGAGTTATGACCAATGAAATATGAATTGCAATTATCTGTTCTTCTTGGCTAGCCCATTAAGAAATTCCCACCTATGCTCCTCCATGCTCTTTCCCCCCTCTGCTGGCAGTGTCAGCCCCAAGGGCAACCTTGGAAGCTACTCAGTGCTGATGACAGATTTTCAATCAACTGGGTCTTAGTTTTGTGACTCAATCAACCTGAGTAACTGCATGGAACAAAGCTCCCCAATCTTTTGTCAACCGGGATCACCTGAATTAAATCATTACTGATAAAGAAATTTCCATTGTGCTAACAGTTAGGGGTTTATCTATTTTATCATCTAACACTACCCTTGATTATACAAATGGAACATGCTTAGCTCAGTTCCTGACATGCACTGAACATTCTGTACCTGTTAGGTATATTACTGAAGAGAAACCACTTTTTCTGCAAAGCTGGCCAATCTGCCAAAAACCCTGGTAAGTAACATCTCCATTGACTTCATGGAGTCTATTTGATTCATAGAGTTAGGTGTAAGCTTTTCTGCTGCAATAAGTAATGAAGTACAAATTGAGGAAATTAGTTATCAATTAGTCATTCGATGGTTGGGAAGGCAGGCGGCAGGCATAAATGGTGCCAGATTAGTTAAGCCATGATAAATTTTATTGCTCTACAAGGATTGGGTCTTTATCCATTACTTCTCAAATTTATCTTTATTATTGGCCCCAGGACATGACACAGGGCCTGGATGTGGAAGGAGGTAAGAGACCAACCAGGGCATTTGGGAGATATAACAAACTCTATAGCAAAGATGGTCTCCAGTGAAGCCATTTACGGGCCACGGTAAGGGAAAAAGGCACCAGGAAAGCCATGGCTCATCTTTCCTTACTGCCCTCTCTGTAGGGGTTTCCAGTTTTCCTAGAGAAGTCCCACCGTTTGCATGCCCTTTCCCTATACTTATCATACCATACTATAATCCCATGGCATTTTGCATGTCACTCCACTGCAGGAGGTAAAAGGGGATTTTTCTGTTCATCTGAAAGATGTAAGAACTTGGCTCACAGAAATTAAGTAACAACTGATAAAGGAGAGGGCTTGAACCCTTCTGGTCTGCGAGTCCCTGTGACTACCTATGTCTTTGTATCTCTCCTGATGCCTAGCACAGAATTCCCTAATTTTTTCATAGCTTTCCATTATGCTTAATATGATATCCAAATTTTCACCATGACCTCAGAGGCGCTCCAAGGTCTGGCACCTGCCTGCTCTCTATCTTCATTTCCCGTCTCTCTCCTCTCCTCATCATATCTTCCAGCTCTGAATGAATTGGACATAAGTTGCTAAAATTAATTCCTGGGGGAAATGGTCTTCTTTTATGGTCAAGTTAGGCCCTTTCGGTCATAGGTAAAGTTTCAGGAAAAGCCACTGGCTTAGTCTATATAACACCCAACAGCCACACGGCATCAGTGACCCATTCAATAGCTCCTAATTGAAACTCTCCCATGGGGTGTCTGAGTGGCTCAGCTGGTCAAGTGTCTGCCTTCGGCTCAGGTCATAATCTCAGGGGATCGAGTCCCACATCAGGCTCCCTGTTCAGCGGGGAGTCTGCTTCTCCCTCTCCCCCTGCCCCCCCACCTTCATGCTCTGCCTCCCTCTCTCTCTCAAATAAATAAAATATTTAAAAGACAGACAAAGAAAGAAAGAAAGAAAGAAAGAAAGAAAGAAAGAAAGAAAGAAAGAAAGAAAGAAAGACTCTCCCAGTCTTGGCTCCAATCTAATCCTCACTTAGCTGCCAGAGTCATCAACTAAAAGACTCCCCTCTATTTATTTATTTAATTTTATTATTTATTTATTTTTAGAGAGAATGAGAGAGCGGGGCAGGGGGGCAGAGGAAAAGAGAGAATCTTCTGCAGGCTCCACCCCCAGCACAGAGCCTGACGTGGGGCTCGATCTCACAACCCCGAGATCATGATCTGAGCCAAAATCAAGAGTTAGCTGCTCAACCGACTGAGCAACTCATGCACCCCTAGACTCCCCTACTTTATGATAGCTAACACACACTGGCACTAACTAGGTACAAGGGATACTACAAAGAATGTTACATATATTAACACATTTAATAAGAACTTTAGAGGTAAGTTACCATTATTATCCTCATTTTACTGATGAGGCTTAAAAAGGTTAAGTACTTTGTGTATAAAAGACCCTAGATTCAAAACTAAGTATTCTGGCTTTCAACTACCATGTTATGCCAACTCCAGCAAAATAATTTATGGCCAAGGTTACCCTCAAAACCCACAGGTTCCCATAAAGTGTAACACATGTGGTTTTGCATTAGTAACACTTGTACATTAACTCATTCACTAAAACCATCAAGCTAGATTAGAAAAAGAATCAAAAAGGCTACATGCTGACATTAGATAATTATCATATACCTACAGAATAATGGGCAATGAGTAGAGAATCCATATTCTTCCTGCTTTCCTATAGGGTTCAGGTCTTTGATTTCCTATTAAGACTCTATGACCTCAATACAGTTCTCTACTTATTTATGGATATGAAAATTAAATAAGATTGAATGATATAATGGAGCAGTACCTTATATTGAGAATAGCAGTAGTGTGCTAGTAAATGCTTAGTAACCAGATCTCAGGGTGGCAGGTGGAGGAAATCACTGGTCTGTAGCATTTTCTAGTTTCCATGGTTTAAATATTCCCACTACGGCCAATTTCAAGCTGCCGATATGACATAAACTAACTGGCAGAGTTCCTTACATTTTAACCATCAGCTCTCACTGGCCAGGACAAGCTGGCTCCAGCATACCACTAGGGGAGAGGTCCTACAGACAGTTCTGGGAAGAGAAGCAATTCCAATGTATATGCTTAAAGGAATTCTCTCTGCAATATGGAAATAGAATTTTAACTCTTTTCTCAAATGAAAAATGCAGCCTAAATTCTGTGCATTTATATTCTAAATTTTTTGAGACTAAACAGTAAAACAACAAGTAGCATACAAGGTGTAGAATTTGTAGACAACTTACACCAACATTTTTTTCTCTTAAATGTTCTATATAATGGCACTAAAATCTTTATTTCTAGATTTTTGATAAGCACATTATGAAGACTGAGCTGTACCAAAAAAAAAAAAAAGCCATTACTAAAGTGTAGTGTGTGAACACACAGATTTGCACTCTTTTTTTGAAAACTGTTCTGTGCAAGTTTTCCTTTCTTGTTAATTTCTTTCAGTTTACTTTGAAATACAATACACATCTCAAAGTTGTATGGATCCAAAGTAGAGTGCGTCTGAAGTTTTTTATCGAAACTTGTCTAAATTACTCAGTGGTTTCATGAAATCCATATTGCTTCCCCTCTCCAGTCTACCAGACGTAACTCAAAGAGTTGAGTTACCAGCCTTTTCTGAAACCTTTGTAAAATGCCTGCTCATTCTTGATTTGGGGGGCCATTCTCTCTGAAGGGAAAAAAGAAGGATTCTGTGACTGATGAAGCAGACTACCTCCTAGAAAGCACAGTGCCATAATTATGAGGGACCAACAGCTTGGTGAGTGGTGAAAATGGAAAATGGAAGGGAGGCCCTCAAATGGTTTTAATATTCTAATGTTTGGGATCAAAGATAAACCTTGTTAATTTTGAGTCAATGTCGTTGTTTTTTTTTTTTTTCCTCCTTTAGAATAGTTGATATTATATAGATACCCTATTTTTCACTTCTTCTGGACCACTACCCGCACCAAATGTTCCTCACCTTCGTGCAGTCCTAGGACGGTCAAGGCTTTATGCTACCCTGTATCCGTGTGACTTCTGCTAAGTGTCTTGCCTTCTCTGACCCTCAGAATCCATCCTGCCTGGACTGAGAACATTATGCTCCACCTTCACCCTGTGGCTTCTATCCCCTCTGAGGCCAGGGACAACTAAGTGTATCTATTTGATTTTAAGCAGAAGTCTATGTTGGACATACTAACTTCTTTATTCAGTGAAGAGGGTATCTGCCCACTGGCCTCACAGAGGTGTCAAATGACATAATGGATATGAAAACTCTACGGCGGGGGGAGGAAGATAAGAGCTTCACAAATGTAAGGCATTATTAATGTTAATACAGATAATAACTTGCCAATGATATGCATAATGCCCAGAATCAGTGAATTTTAGAGCTGGGAAGAAACTTTATTATCACCCAGTCTGATCCATCATTTCTCTAACACAGTCTAAATATTACAGCCAACAGAGAGAGCTCCTTCACATCCAGGTCACCTAATCCCAGGAAAAATGACCACCATTTTCTGAGGCTGATCTGGGTGACAAAAACCTTTGATTTCATTTTACCTCCGATCTGTGTGAGCTGATAAATGGCTCTTCCCACCTCGCAAGCCATAAAAGCCCCAAATTATATTGCTTGCCAATTCCTGCAGTGTAAATACTCCACTATGGCCAATTTCAAGTTATTGATATGAAGCCACTGAATGTGAAAGTTGTGGGGACTTATACAACTGGCTTCTGTGGTCCGTATCATTCTGGCAGCCCAAAGAGCCCACGCAGCCTAGGATGAATTGAGTGTCTGACCTCAAGAGATTCCACGAGCAGTGGCAGAGACAGATTTGTGAACAGATAACTAAAACACAAGGTGATCAGAGTCATAGTAGAGAAAGTGGGTTCAAGGTGCTGTGGGCCCCCAGAGGACAGAACAAGTAATTAAAGAGCAGCTACAAAAAGGAGGCAGTCTTTGAGACGGGGTTTAAAGAATGTGTAGGAGCACGATAGGTGAGCACGGGGACAGGCAACAGGAAAGAACACAGAGGGAGAGCATCACACAGGCAAAGGTCTGTTTTCAGGGCGTGGTCATCAGTTAGATGTGGTTGAAATTATTATAATAAAGCAGCCCCCGGCCCAGAAGTTGGTGGCAAGATGAAGGGGCCCTTTAGAAGTCTCTATTTCATAAGATATGCCCTTTCCACTGAAGGGGTGTAAATACTAAGTAAGCGCTGACAGAAAAACAATGCAATCTACACATGGGATTTTAAATTTTCCAGTAGCCACATTAAAGCAAGCAAAAACAAGTAGGTAAAGTTATTTTTGAAATAGGTTTTGTTTAACCCACTATGTAAAAATTATTATCATTTTAATAATATGTGGCACTAGCCATGTTTCAAGGGCTGGGAAGACATGTGGCTTATGGTTCCTGTAGTGCATAGTACAGTACCAAAGTGGTCTGATCTTGTAAAAATGTAAATTGAGTCCCAAGGGCATGGGTGCTAGATGGGTGCTATGTGGTTTGGGAAACTTCCAATTTGTCTGGTCTCACTGGCATTGCCCCTGCTGGCACTTGATTACAACCCACAACGAGTGGCATCAGCCAGTAGAAACAGAGAACAAAAGTTGCCCACCCAATGCCTCAATCACATTTACCCCTGGGATGTAAGTGCTCTAGCTTCTATTTCTTCAGGTGATCAGAGACACGTCTGGAGAAATAGAGAATGTATCTATAACCGATATATCTACTCCCTTTCTCCATTCTTTCCAGCCAGGAAACAACAGAACATCTACCTTTCGGGGAGTTGGAACATTAAAATAAGTTCATTAGAGAAGAGCATTTAGAAGAGGACTAGGCTAATGGTAAATGGTAATAGTCCTTCCCTCTCTTTATTGTTATGCACAGCATGCATCCTGTCTGATACAACGTGCGCTAGATGAGTATTTGTTGCCTCTATTATCATACAGATAATGATGCTGGCTGAGTTAGCTCAACTTCACCTTCCTTCCAGCCCTCAAGGCTCTTTCAGCCTAGACTACCCTGTGTCTTACTTATGGGGGGTCAGGTCGTACCCACCTGAAGCCCTATGCTTCATGAACCCTTCTCAAGCTTACACAGGCCCTCACCCCTCTTTCTTTGAAGTCTTATAAGACACCTCTTCTGTCTGGTACAACTGGACCCTGAGTCAAGACCAGTTGGGCACTGAATGCCCAAAACTTTCTCTGTAGATACCTTGTCCAACAGTCCCAATGAGTTGAATACAGGATTGGATACCTACTGTATGTCAGACATTCTTGTGGCTCCTGAGGATATAAAAGTGCTCAGGACGGTTGCTTTCATTTGAGGGCATCTGAGTATAGAAATTTCCTTCAGAACAAGAAATATATCCCCACTTTTATTGTTCCAAATGATTTATAAAAGCACTGGGCTCACAAAAACTGCTCTAATACCTTCTGATGGATTGAGAAGAAAAAAAGGGAAGCCTCAAACTTCCCAGAAGGAGTTGGACCTCACCATCTTGGACCAAATGATAGAAAAACATAAGGCCCTCATCCTGTCACTCCCTGAAAACTCTTATGCTCCAGAATCAGAATACCTCTCATTACATGGATACTGCATTGTTTAAAAGTCTGATTTAATATTTTCTCTTACTTTTGAAATTCTCCCAGGTCTCAGGCTGCCAAAGGATTGGGCAGAGCGGAGTATTTCTAGTCAGTGATAGCATTATCATATGATTCCCGTTAATCCCTAAATGCTGGAAATAGCACACCTAGTATTTAGCAAAAGTCTAGCTTCTTAATACGGCAGGTATTAGGGTAGGCATTAGGTGTTTTAGATAGCAGGAGAATCTCATATCCCTTTCCTACCCTACATACCCTACATGTTTTTTTTTTTTTCTTTAACAAAGTTTCTTCTCAAAGTTTCACTTTAAATATAAAATATGTCCTTGTGGAAGCTGTTACAAATGTCACCACTTTAACCGGCCCAAATTTATGGCGGCATTGAATTTTAATGGAGCCATAAATGTCTGATGTAATGGTGATATATGCATCGCAATAAATTGTTATAGAGAAATATAAAAATAAGTGTAAGATCAAAGATTGTGTATAAAATATGTTTTTATATCTCCTTTAATGATTAAAAATCATACAAACTTGATATTCTAAATCACTTGGAATTGCCATTGTGGCTCAGAGAACATTTTCTCCCCTGAAAGTCTTTCCCAGGCTGAGTTGATGATTCTGTGGTCAGAAATCACATCCGCTTCAATGAGGACATTTAAGATGATTTTTATGTTGACGTGGGAAAAAAAGTAATTAGCATTAAAGAAGATGGAGACGATGACATCAGTGACCCTTTGCCTTGGGAATGGTCCTCTGGAACTGACAGGATTGATGGGTTTGTGGCCTTGTGACAACTCCTGCTGTCTTCAGGGCGACCCTAACACTCGCCCGGTGTCTTGAAGTGACTTGGCAGCTCCAAGGACAGATCAGGAAAGAGGGAGAGGACAGAAGTAAGCAGCAGGAGGTGAGGCACTAGTCGTGGGGTTAGTTGAACAGAAGTGGCTGCAGATGACGCTGGCTGCTGTCCCAGCTTCACCACTGACTTGCCTGGATGAGCAACCTCCACCTTTCCAAGCCTCAGTTTCCCCATGTACAAAATGGAGGTGAGAATAGCATCAGGGTGTGGGCATCTTTATTTTTACCACATGCCTCCATTAGCCTATTTTCAGTACTGCCCCTAATGTTCATTCGAGCCCCCATTTCCATGCATTATGATTGCTCATTCACCCTTCCCTCCAGGGTAGTATGTGGTAAACAGAGGCATCGCTGCAGCCACAATGATCTTTTCAAGGATGGGCACGTGAATCTCCATCTAAACCGATGAGAAGCCATGATACTTATTGGAACTTTGGGGACAGGAAAAGATACTTTCCTGCTGGATTTCATCCTGAAAAGAGTGTGGGCTTGAGGAGTTGCAGCCCTTCTGCCACCATGACAACCTGTCTGAACATGGTACCAAGAAATGGGAAGAGGAATAAAGAGATTAGGAAAAAGACTAGAGCCTGGAACATGGTTTAAGTCCCTGGATCCAGCCATGCCTGAAGTGAGATACTCCTGGATTTTTCAGTTGCATGAGTTGACAAATTCTCTTTCAGCTTCTCATCATTTGAGGTTTGGTTTTGGGTCACTTGTAACCAAATGAGTCCTAAATGATAGAATGATTCATGGTTTTGTTCTGAGGATGAGTGAGATAATCCACATAATGTTCTTTGCACAGTATCCAACAAACAAGTCCTTAGTAAGTGTTGGCTAATGCTATTATCATCGTTATAAGACTGACTGCAGCCAGCCTCTGTCTGGGGGGCTCTGCTGCACACGTGTTTGGCAGAGCCCCTTCGGAATCTCCAGGGATCACGCCATGTTTGGTGACCTGCTGCCCTGCTCTCCTCTCACTTCTGATGATTGATTGCCAGGGCACCCGGTGAATATTAACACTGGCCCTGGCTCTCCAGGGAGCCCCCAGACTGTGAAGTCCTGAAAGTCAGCCTCCTCCCCTTGTGTTTGCTTCCTCCCAGCCCAGCTCCCCACGGCTGCTCTGCCCTCTCTACCCTCGGGATGTGGCTCCACTGCCAACAAGCTTTGGGCTTCTGTTTGCTGTGGAAAAATACCAAGTTCAAAGAGAGCTGCTGAGCATCACTGACCCCTCCCTCAGCTGGCCACACCCTTCTTCCTGCAGCCTGTCATCAGCTTAGACTCATCCCACCTTCTCTGTCTCTAGCTGTGGCTTGTACCAATTTGTTTTTCTTATCCTTTTTGCCTTCGTACTGTGCCAAGGTTCGTGCTTGCAAAGATGGAATGGAGAGTGCTCAACTGGGCTCTAACTCGGGGCATTAGCTTCCAAGTACACGCTCTTTTCTACAACAAGAGGGATATTGGTCCCAGCTCCTCATGTCTTCTTTTTTACTCCTGGAATTCCTAGCTTGACATCTTAAGGTGCACAGTAAACACCAAAGCATGGGCATCTGTCTCTGTCGTATGGCAAGTTCTCCAGTTTTCTCTCCTTCTATATTAGAGCTCCATTTCCCTACAGGGGATGGCAGGTAGATAAGGACCAAGGAAAAATGTTTTGCAAATGGCCACATCTCTTTACCAGCACTCCTTTGCTTTTTGTTTTGCTGTAACATTAATACCTTCTAATAGTCCCTGTGATTTACTGATTCATTTTTATTGTGTTTCTTTCCCCTCCTAGAATGCAAGCTCCATGATGTCAGGGATTCTTGACTGTTTTGTTGCTGTTGGGCTCCCAGGGCCTGAAATAGTGTCAGACACACAGAATACTGTGTATGTGCTCAACAAATACATGTTGGATGTTAAATACTTGATTGGGATCAGCCTTAATGTCCATATTCCTCTGTATTCATGATACCAAGTTCCTCTATATTCATTTGTTCATTCTTCTCTTCCTGCCTTCCTTCCTTCCATCTCCCCTTGCTCAAACAATTATTCATACCTACCAAGTGTGAAAGAGACATAATTCCCACATTCAAGGAGCATACAGTCTAATGGAGAAAACATCTACTTAAACCAAGGACACTAAGGCCTGGTAACTGTTAGAAAATTTTCAGGATGGGGCGCTTGGGTGGCTCAGTTGGTTAAGCGACTGCCTTCGGCTCAGGTCACGATCCTGGAGTCCCGGGATCGAGTCCCGCATCGGGCTCCCTGCTCGGCGGGGAGTCTGCTTCTCCCTCTGACCCTCCTCCCTCTCATGCTTTGTGTCTTTCATTCTCTCTCTCTCAAATAAATAAATAAAATCTTTAAAAAAAAAAAAAAAAGAAAATTTTCAGGATGTTTGGGGAGCAAGGCAAAAAGGAACTTTCTCTAAACTTGGTATGAGTAGGAGTTAGCATGTCTTTGCCAGAGAGGAGAAAACCCATGGAAAGCCAATCCTACCATGGGTTCATCCATCTTCCCTCGCTTTTCTGCTCTAACACTGATATCCATGAAACCCCTCTAGTCAAGGTTTAGATTAGCCAGCTGATTTCAGCAAGAAGTTAATGTCTGGCATTTCACTGTGATACATTTATAAAGAGCCATAAATAAATTCTGGGCCATGTGCTGTGGGAGCCCCCAAATTCAAATGTTCCAGCGGAAAATCTGAAGCTGGACTGAAAACAATAGATTGTGCTTCATGCTTCCTTTAGATTTACTTTGAAAAAAAGTTTCATTGAAATATAATTCACATACATGTCATCCATTTAAAGTGTACAAGTCAGTGGTGTTTAGTTTATTCACAGAGTTCTGCAGTCATAATCACTGGTTTGAGTTCTATAATAAGGGAAATTTGGGATGGGAAGGAAAACTCCAAGCACACTTCACTTAGTGAGAAACATAGATTTACTGACATACAAAAAATAGGATAAAGAGCCAAATAGGGGCAGGATAATGTGGGAAATTGTGGAGCATGGGTGAGACTAAGCAATGTAAAGCCAAAATATTTTTTTCCACAGTCGTTTTTTTTTTTTTTTTAAATGATACAGATCTTGTGTGATTACACTGCTTGCCGAAGTAAGGCATCCAATGGAAAGGGGACACATGTTGGACCCCATGTAAATTATGGGAAATGTAAGATACCCACTACTGTCAGCCCTGTTTCACCAGGGAGGTGCCCAAGAAAAGAGAGAGGGTTATTACGACAGAATCAAAGACAGAAAGGTAGGGAGACATTGAGGAGGAGAAGGAAACGGGAGGGAGGGGGAAAGAAGGAGAGAGAGAGCAATTGAAAAAGAGACAGGAAGACAGATTCACAGACACACAAACAGATGGAGAGAAAGGCAGAGACACTGAGAGACAGACATATGCAGATGGAGAGAGGGGAGGGGGCAGAAAGAGACAGAGACAGACGGTCAGAGAGACACTGGCACAGGAAAATGCAGAGAGATACACAGAGGCTGTTTAAAAAATAAATTAAGAAAAAAAAATTAAAAACCTCCACTGCCTTCATCTTGAACTCTTCCCAGAGTGATCAAATGCCCTCCCCTGCTTCCTCCAGGCCACCTAGAAAACAGGGTGCCAGAGTCCTTCTCTCACCAGGAAGCAGGAAGGGGTGTGGGGGAGGAGGGAGCAGAAGCTGGGACAAGAAGTGGCCCCATATGGCCGTGGGTGGCTGAATCGCACCTCCCCCCCCCCCCCCAGTGCTACTCTGGTGCACTTTTAGCAAAGTGGGAAGGATCTCAGGGAGTGTTGCTTAGTGACATGTCTGATTCTGAAACAAAGGAGGCAGCCCAGTATTTCAAAGCCCTAGACCCCGAACTTTCCCAAATACAGGTCCCAGCATCTCTCCTAAATGCTGAGTTCACTTCACCCCAGCATGAAATGAACAGTGGGGTGCTGGGTGACCAGGCTTACAACAGACGGGTGAAGAGCCACTCCACTGGACTATAGGTAACCACATGGCCCTTCCTCATTATCATAGCTGGTAGTTAAGCGAAATGAATGAGACTGTGGATGCCAGAATCCCTCTGTGGGTTCTAAGGCCCAGCACACCTTTGTCACTGCTCCATCTGTACACAGGAAGTTCACTATAACATCCCAGCTTTAAAGAGCACACACTTGCTCATGCCTTCACCTACCTGGTACACATGCATGACATGAACATGGACACAGTTTCCTGAAAGGTGCATGCATGTTCCCATTACACTCACAACTGGGTGGTCCTCTACTCAGCTGGCAGACACTGTCGTACTTAGTAATCAGGGCAGGGGCAAGGTTGAGGTGGAAGCAAGGAGGAGATCACAGAGGGGCAGCAAAGGGAAGAGATGTTGTTTCCCAGGCATCCTGAAAAGAATAAGCTGCTTCAAGAGGAGAAAGATGCATCTCTAACACCAAGGCTACAGGGTGCCTTTGTTAGGAGGAGGTTGAGGTGTGACTGAGAAGAGAAGAGCCAGGGAACAGTCCTTCTCTGTTATGCAGTTTCAGGACTAGCACTGCCTAGGTTTGAGTAAAAGCCATGGGAACCATGAAACGTGGAAAGGTGTGAAGGCATCCCCCCGACACCATGGACTTCCTTTAGTTAAACTAAGATAAGGATGCTATTAAAAGATGGTCCCTCAGTATTTTCTAGGCAAAGCCAGTATCTCTGTGACCATAGGAGCATGAGGTGTGGAAACCAAAGACCTAAGGAAAACCTGACAAACTTGATCTGTAAGGAATGGCCCCCATCATTCCCACCACTGTGGACTATACACACTTCCCTCGTGGTGCACCTTTCTTGAAGACAGCTTCCTTTTTCTTTTTTTTTAATTTTTTTTTTTTAAGATTTTTTATTTATTTGCGAGAGAGAGAATGAGACACAGAGAGCATGAGAGGGAGGAGGGTCAGAGGGAGAAGCAGACTCCCTGCTGAGCAGGGAGCCTGATGTGGGACTCGATCCCGGGACTCCAGGATCATGACCTGAGCCGAAGGCAGTCGCTTAACCAACTGAGCCACCCAGGTGCCCAGCTTCCTTTTTCTTTCCTCATTTTTTGTGGCTAGTTTAATTCAGCTGAGTTCAACTGCATGGAGTTCAATGGAGCTACATGCCAGATCCTGTGCTAAGTCCTGCAATTGCAGAGAATAATACATCATCCTTGCCTGGGATGACCTCACTGTCCAGGATAGAAGTTAGGATATAAAGTTATCCCAGGGTCGCCCACATGCAAGTTTGGATGTTGGCACTGATGAGGAAAATGTCAGCAAGTGCACCCTGAGTCTCATTAACCTGGCTCTGAGCTCAATGGACTTAAGTAAGATTATCAATTCAGCTGAAGATCAAAAGCTAATGCTACTTCATTTCCTTACCAAGGGTTTCTTTTGCAATGGTAAGTTTCCATAGGGCTCAGTGGAAAGCAGGTTTCAGTGGGGGAGTAAAGCAGATAGTCTTCGACTTGAGGAGTCACCAACCAGCATGCCCCAGGAGGCAAGAAGTACATTAAAACAGGCAGGGGTTGAAGAAGCAGATGTTTCTTCCAGCTATAAACAGCCCAGGGAAGTACCTGGGGAAGGATGAGTGTTGATAGAGTTGGTAGGGAAGGGTGAGCATGGGAAAGAGGGGAGAAGAGTGAGAGGGAGGCAAGAGAGAAGGAATGGGAGTGAGGGAAGAAGGAGAGAGGGGCCATTTGGGAGAAGTCAGTGCAGGCAGACAAGGGTAACATCATGAGGGCTGACCTTAGGTATTAAGTGACCACGCAGAGTTCAAACACTTTCTGGGCATGAAAGCCTGAATTCCTTAACCTGACCAAGACCAGGAAATCCACTAGGCATGAACACTGTCACCTTGCTGCAGCTATTCCATTGACAACACCACTGTTGCTTGGAAGGACGTTCTAGGGCTGGAGACAAGAGAGGCCATTTACATGTTGGATGTGATCTCAGAATTAGTGGGAGATATGAGTATTTATGATGGTTTGCTGCCCACCCCCCCCACCCCCCCCCTGCAGCCTTCCTCGACCACTTCTACCAGTTGAGGACTGGGCCCACCCAGAGCTGAGAGTATATGAGCCCTTTGCATAACTCAGTGTCAGCTGGAAGTGTTTATATATTCCTACATGTCAAAGTGTAGGATTAGATGTTAGTCCCCATTTTTTTCCCCCTAATTCTGAGTTCCTGGTCAGTGAAATCTTTAGGTCTAGCAAATTCCTACAGTATGTCCCACTGCCTGTTTCATTTCAAAAAGGGGCATTTTGGAGGGTTTAAGTCAATTTTATAGAGTCATAACTTACATATAGTAAAAAGTACCTGTTTAAGTGTATAGTTTGATGAATTTTGATAAACACATATAGTTATATAAATTACTATCACAATAAAAACATGGAATATTTCCAGTATCCCAGAAAGTTGTCCTCAAGTCAACTTTCTAGGTGCTAATTGCAGGCAGGCATTCCCCTCAATCAGGGAGAAAGGTACACTTTATTTTCATTTCTGGAATAAAATCCTCACATTCACGCAGGATCAATGAAGAAGACACAGTTGAAGACTTAAAACCCCATCCTTAATGAATTGTCTCCATGAGGTTAGAGAATCAGCCTGGCTTTTCTCCCCATGGTACCCCTCAACCTCCAGCAGAGGTTCTGGCCCTTAGGGGATTGGTAGTAAATCACTGTTAAATAGATGCATGAGAAATACATAGATTGGATCTCAGATTCATTTAAAGATTAGACAGAAAGTAGTTTATTCATTACCAAAAGGGGCATTTTTTTTTTCCAATTTACCAGTGCAGAAACAGGCTCAGAGAGGCCTCAAATCACACACAGCTAGAATTCCAGCCATGCCCTGCTTGACCCCAAAGCCTGTGCCTTTTAGTCTATGACTTGCGGCCATCTTCATGTCTGCAAATTCTGACAAGCACCCCAAAGCCAGCTAGCTCCTATCCGTGGGCTGAGCCTCCTGGATAATCATGTTACTAAGAACCTTTCTTGCTCCTAAATGGCTCTGAGCCTTCCTGGGCTGAGAGTGTTCAGTCCGGCAGTCACTGTTAGTTTCTATAATTTTAATGAAGAAGGGCTGCTCCTTCTTGGCTCCAGGTCTTTAAACTCCTGAATTTTAATAACCAACTCCACTGATGATTTACAAATTTCAAGGCAGGAATTAGCAGAAAATTCCATATTTCATAGATGCTGAATTGGACTATTATCTCCCATGCAGCAGGTGCCAATTTCCTATCAAACGGTGAAATGCCATAATTATCAGAATTCCATTCAAATTCTAAAAGTAGATAAATAACCAATGGGAATATCATTTATTCATTAGAATATGAAGAAAGGGGAAAATATGACCCTGTTCATGGCTGCAATGAGGCTGCCTTTGCAAGGAAATGCCTAACTCACTGATGCAGGTTGGAGGATTCTAGATTTATTAAGCTCTCAGGTCCACAGGAGAGAGGAGCTTCCATTAAACACCTGAATAGATGAGATAATGGGCCACTTATTGAGGCCAATGTGTGAGATGTGGTGGTGCCTTCTTATTCTTCTTTCAGCTGATAGACACATAATAGCAACCTTTGAAAAATAACCACAGACATACTACCTCCTATCATCTAAGCATCTCCATGGAAGGTACTAGTATCCCTGACAAACTGAAGCTCAGAAATCCTAAGTCACTTGCCCAAGGACACACAGCTTGTAAGTGACATATTTAGGTCAGCCAGTCTCCAAAGTCTATGTTCAGCTGGTTACATTCCTCAGCCACAGCAAGCTCTCAACATATATCATTTCCTCCCTGACCCTTTTGCCCTATAGCTGGATCCTGAAAGTCCTGGGCTGATTTCAGGATTTTCACCTGTCACTGGGGACACTGGATAGGAGCCAGGGCTATGCAGGTAAAGTTTACACTGGCTCTATTTGTCATCATCGGTTTAAGGTGAAAGATGGTATTGTGTCTGGGTATCTATAGGAAGGTGTATTTCAGGTACTTTTGGTCTGGGTGGGCGGACTGAGGTGATCTTGGAACTTTGCTCTAAGTGGGGAGAAGGCGAGGGGGCCAACAGCACACAGTGGTAGGAGCTCATCAGAAACCCCCCACATGGACCTGCCTGGGGCTCTTTTCTCAGGGCTTACTGTGGAAGAGAATTTGCCTCTGGCGACCTCAAGGTATGGGGCTGGCCCAACAAGTAGGACTACTGCAGAGCGAAGGTGAGTGGATCAAAAAGGCCAGGGTCCTGACATGCTGGTGGTTTCCTTGGTAATGAAGGAGCTGTTGTCCAAGGTGGGGTGGTGCAAGATATCCAAGGTGCCAGTCAGAGAGGAGGTTTAGATGGTCGAGGCCATTTAGCAGTATTTAATTTAGACAGGGCAAGTCACAGCATGGCTCATGAAAAGAAAGTCAGCCTGACAAATCTGTTTGAGTTCTCTGAATACATCTCAGAATTGGGAGACAATGGTTCTGTAATGGGCAATTTATCTGCATTTCAAGGAGGCATCTGATCTACTATGACAAAACTGATTGATTTGCAAAGGCCAATATGGCACGTTAGCAAAGGGAAATTAAACTGGGACCCAAGGAGTTTAAATCAGAAAAAGCTATTCCACCTGAAGAAAAAGGCTTCTTTAAAAAAAAATAATAAGGTAGAGGAAATACAGAGGAGGTTGGGAGAAGCAGGACTCAGGTTGGTCAAAAGACAATGGAACGGAAGGTCTCCCTCTAAGGACAGTCACCTTTTGCTGGCCAGCCTCAGGGATGTGATTTTGTATGCGGTTAGATGCTGTGAAGCCAGGGCTGCGAATCAGCTCCCGTGCACAGCTAACCCGCTACACCCTGCAGCCTCATCAGGCCAGGTGCCAGCCAAGAGGCTGAGGACCTGGAGACCCGGCATCCTGGACCAGCCCTGCTTGGGGGAGAAGGCAGCTGGTTGTGCCGTCCTTGGGAAGCACAGGCTCTATGCCAGACAGTGATGGCAGCTGGCCCCATCGCTGGTCCTGACAGGTGAGCAAGCCACAGGCGCTCAAATGGCTCTGCCACGTGCCAGCTGTATGACTGTGGACCTTGAACTGCCTCTCCAAGTGTCCTTGTGCGGGAAACGGAGATCATATGGTCATTCTTACAGCTCAAGGGACAGACCCACAAAGAGGTCCTTGAAGACAGGGATTTATCTTAGGCAAGGGAGTTCATAACACAAGGAACTGTTCTGCCATGCTCATTAACCAACATACTATCTTTCTCTGCAATGTGTATCAGGCATCATGGAGGATGCCCCAGATATCTCATTAGTTTTAGGGATAGGATCGGAACTGTCTGCCCTCACTCCACTCTGACACCTCCCGAGGGAAAGCAAAGCAATGATCAGACTGGGGTTTGCCATCCAGTATGGAACACGCTCACTGGGCAGAATTGAGCAAACATGCCTCCCAATCATTGGTCTCCCCCAGACCCAGCCTATACATGTTTTGCTTCCAATGCCATGTTAATGATGCTGATTTCACTCCATGTACATGGCACAGATCAGAGGAACTCCGTGTGAAACCCAATGAGAACTTTCTCAGAAAGACTGAAGGGAAGATAAGCACTAAATAACTTTTCTTTTCTCCAGGATGGCAATGATCTCTGACACTGCAGTGGGCTGGTGTGAATATTCAATAAACCAAAAGATGTAAAACATCCAGTAAGGTGCCATGCACTTATAGTACACAAACTATCCTCTCTCCTCACTTTCTAGCATTCCACCCACTGCTCTGTGTGATGGCAGAGGACAGGGAGAACAACCCCAAGAAAATTGCACTTAAGGGAACTGAAGTTCTGAGAAGTCAAATGCCTTCCCCAAGCTCTCATACCTAGGACATGGATCCAGGATTCAACCCCCTGCAATCCAGTTCCAGAGTTCCTGCTTTAGCCACCACGCTACCTTGCCTCCCTGAAGATGAAAACACACGGACCCAGGGAAAGATCAAGTTTGCTCCTGCAATGACGCCTCATGCCTACACCCCAGCATCGCCTCCCCAAACAGCAGGACAGCTAGATTTGAACCACAATCTGACTGAGACTTTTGGGTGGGCAAGGGCCCCAGTCACTCTCTGACAACTACCCTACACACAGGCCTTGTTTTCAGAGCTTTTCCACTCTCTGGGCCTTTGCTTAGGTCACTGCTCCAAAGAATGGCTCTTATCCAAATTATATGAAATCCTTCAGAAAAGAACTTCACAAACGTAGGACTGCAATGAAAAGCACAATTTTCTGTCCTTCCACAACAGGGTGGGAAAGAGAAATACATTCCTATGGTGGGTAGTCTACACACATGCACATGTATGTACATGTGTGTGTACATACAAGCATATACATACACACACACAAATGGCTTTCCTAACACTAGGAGCAATCAACACCAATATTCTCCTCCTCTGAATTTGGCCACTCCCAAACAGTATTGTAAGCAGTATCTATTTTTAAAAATGGAAGCCACTGTAAAATACCTCACTTGACTTGAGTTCTTTAAAAAGATGTCCAGGTAGGAGTTGCTTTGCTGTAGAGAAAGCAATGGAGCAAGGCCAGTCTAGCACCAGACTTCAGACTTGTGTGGTCCATAGGGTGGCTAATACCACTGTCTCTTCCACAGCTTCCTGTGGGCCGTCTATTCAATCTCAGACTGAGGGTCATAGAAGTCAGACCACAGACACCATCCAGCCCAAGTCCCTCATATTGCAGACAAATGTGAAAATGGCCCTTGGTGAATATCTGCCTTGTGATCCACCTCATCCCCTGTGAGGAACATCCTGTGTGCATCTCCCATGTGGCAAATGAGTGAACTGAAGCAGGAGAAAGGGTGAAGTAAGCAGTAGTTCGGTCACTCAGCATGGAAGGAGCTAGGATGCAATCAAGAAATGCAAAGCTGAGACTGGGTCTCTTGCAGTTAAGCTGTCAGAGATTTGCAAGCCAGTCCTGGATGCATCTGTTCAACCACTACACCTGAGAGTTTTCTATGTGTGCCATGCACTTGTGAGGAGGGCAATGAGCAAACAGAGCTTCTACCTTGTGAGGAGGGAAATATCAAATAGATAATCAAACAAAAACATGTGCAATTACACACAGTAATAAATTCCACACAGGAAAACTCAGGTGAAATGAGGGCCGATAACAGGAAGAGCTGATACTAGTGGGATGGAGAGCTGAGTCCTAGGAGACTGCTCAAAAGGAATGATATTTAAGCTGAGACCTGAGGGATGACCAGAAGTAAGACAGGTAAGAAATATTCTAAGCATGGAGTGGTGCCCATGAAACCTTAAAGTGGGAAAGACCTAGGTGTGTTTGAAAAAGTCTACAGCAGGGGTGAGGCCATCTAAGGATCCACTTTGTATGCTGACCTGCAGACCTAATGCCATGTGGGGACTTCTCCCAAAGATCCCCCAATAAACTGCCTGCCTGGGGCCAAACCAAGGCCTATATTAGGTGGTAAGTACCATCTGGCAGTGAATCCCCCTGGGGGTACCTGGGCATGGGGATGGATGACCATGATGAGTCTAATTGTATCTGGATTTCTCCATGGCAAGTGTGTACAGAAGAGCTCAGCAGAGCCCTTGACTAATGACTTTCAAATATAATTAAAAACATATTTCAATAGAAAGCACATTGCCAAATCTATACCAGCAAAGTGAAATTAACCTTCAAAGGATACTGGAACAACAGTGAATTGCAAGGGTTTGTAAGAGATTAGATACACTATAGCCTAATTATGTTACAATAACTCACCTCATTAATCTCCAAGGAAACAATAACGACAACAGTTAAATACTGTAATTAACAAACCTTATTTCAAACTTGATTTTAATTTTATAGGACTTCGTTATATTATCCAATGTAACTGTGGAAAAGACAGAATGTCAGTAGAGCAACCTGGTTCTATAAAGGCTCTTGGCTAACAGAGCCCAGTACCTCATATCTGTAATTCCACCATGCTGGGCCTCTGTTTAGAACCCAACCCATGCAGAAAAAAAGTCAAGATAACACATACTGCCAAGACCTCCTAGGTGCTCCCCCCACCAAAAAAAGTGGGCACAAAATCAAATCTGTAATTGTCTTTCTGTGTTTGAAAGCAGTGAACCTTGCACTTGGTCTTTTGTTTGGGATTGTTTAGTGTTGGGACGCCCCAGTTGCAGGCCTTTCACAAAGGTCTCATGGGCAGGGTTGGGACAGGTTAGACAATCAAGAGCATAGCAAGTAAGAGAGGGTAGATAATTAGGAACAAAAATGGTATGATCAACTCAATAATAGACTCAGAAAAAGCATTTGACAGAACCCAACAAATTTTCATGATAAAAATGCCTAGCAGTCTAGGAATAAAAAGGAAATTACTCACAGTGATAAAGGGAATCCATTAAAACCTACAACTAACATCATAATCAATGGTCAAAGACTAAAGGTTTTCTCCCTAAGATCAGGAACAAGATAAGGATGTCAGCTCATGCCACTTCTATTCAATATTATACTGGAGGTTCTAGCCAGAGCAATTGGTCACAAAAAAGAAATAAAGGCATCCAGATTGAGAAGGAAGAAGTAGAACTATCTCGATCTGCAAATGACAAGATCTTGTATATAGACAACCCTGAGGTAATCCGCCCCCCCAAAAAAGGCAAGTTCAGTGAAGATGCAAGATACAATACCAATATGCAAAAAAATAGTTGTGGTTCTTTACACTAGCAATGAATAAACTGAAAATGAAACTTAAAAAACAACTCCATTGGCAATAGCATCAAAAGGAATAAAATAGTTGGGATTAAACTTGAGAAGTGTAAAGTATTTACAATGAAATTATAAATCATTTTTGGAAGAAATTTAAAAAGATCTAAACAAATGAAAAGACATTCCATGTTCACGAATCAGAAGACTTAGTACTGGCAAGATGAAAATACCCTCCAAATTAAACTACAGATTCAATACAATCCCCATTAATTTCCAGCTGCCTTTTTCTTCTCAGAAGTTGACATGCTGATCCCAAAACTCATAGAAATGTACAAGGGACCCAGAATAGCCAAAACAATCTTGAAAATGAAGAACAAAGTTGGAGTGCTAACACCTCCAATTTCAAATCTTTCTACAAAGCTACAGTAATTAACACAGTGTGGCACTGTCTTAAGGACCAATATATCGATATTGATGGAATAGAACTGAGAATTCATAAATAAAACCTTACACTTCTGATCAATGGATTTTTGACAAGAGTGTCAAGACCATTCAATGGTGAAAGAATAGCCTTTTCAACAAACAATGTTGAAACAACTGGATATTCAAATGAAAAAGAATGAAGCTCGACCTCCTTTCACCAAACTCCCCAAAATTAACTCAAAATAGATCACAGACCTAAATTTAAGAACTAAAATGATGAAACTCAGAAGAAAACATAAGAGTAAATTTTCATGGCCTGGGGTTAAGCAAAGTCTTGTTAGATGGAATAGTAAAAGCACAAGCCACAAAAGAAAAAAATAGGTAAGTGGAAATTCAAAGAAATTAAAAATTTTGTGCTGGAATTGATATGATCATGAAAGTTCAAAGACAATCCAAAATATGGGAGAAAACATCTGAAAATGATAATCTGATAGAGGACTGGTATCAAGAAAATATAAAGAATTCTTACAACTCAATATTAAAAAGATAAATAACCAGTTTAAAAATGGGCAAAGAATCTGAAAAGACGTTGCTCCACAGAAGATATACAAATGACCAATAAGAATAAAAAGATTTTCAACATAGTCATTTGGGAAATGCAAATCAAAACCACAATGGGATACTACTTCATACCCACTAGACTGGATAGAATTAAAAAAATCCTAAGTGTTGGCAAAGATATGGAAAAATTGGAACCCTCATTTACTGCTATGAATGACAATGTATAATGGTGTAGCCACTTTGGTAGTTCCTCAAAATGTTTAAAGAAAAAAGAGTCACTGGGTGCCTGCGTGGCTCAGATGGTTAAGCGTCTGCCTTCGGCTCAGGTGATGATCCCAGGGTCCTCGGATCGAGTCCCGCATTAGGCTCCCTGCTCCTTGGGAGCCTGCTTCTCCCTCTGCTTCTCTCTCTCTCTTTCTCTGTCTCTCATGAATAAATAAATAAAATCTTTAATAAAAAAAAAAAGAGTCACCATGACCTAGCATTTACAAGCCTAACGATATATCCAAGAGCAATGAAAACATGTGTCCATGCAAAAATTTGTACACAAATGTTCATAGCTGCTTAATTCATAAGAGCCAAAAAGCAGAAACAACATAAATACATATCAACTTAATAAATGGATAAGGTGTGGTATTATCCACACAATGGAATATTTTTCAGGAATAAAAAGCAATGAAGTACTGATATATACTACAACATGGGTAAATCTTGAAAACATCAGGCTAAGTGGAAGAATCCAGTCATAAAAGACCAGATATTTTATGATTCTACTTATATGAAATATACAAAATAGGGAACTCTATAGAGACAGAAAGTAGATTAGTGACTGCCCGACGCTGAAGGAGGTCAAAATGGGATTTAAGTGACTGCTTAATGGGTATGAGGTTTCTTTTGGGGATGATAAAAGGTTTCTAAAATTATTATGGTGATGGTGTCCAACTATGTGGATACACTTAAAACTATTAGATTGTGCACTTTATTTTTTTTTCATTTTTTAAAAATTTTTTAAGTAATCTCTACACTCAACATGGGGCTTGAACTCACAGCCCTGAGATCAAGAGTTTCATGCTCTACCAAATGAGCCAACCGGGTGCCCCTGGATTGTGCACTTTAAATAAGTAAAATGCATTCAACAAATATTACTTGAGGACATGCTCATAAAAGCTAACTTTTATTGAGTGCTTGCTATATGAAGTCACTTATATACCTGATCTTATCCAAACCTGAGAGAAATCTTATGAAGTAAAGAATGTTATCTTCACTACCCATAAGATGACCATGATGCCAGAATGTTTAACAGTTACTACATAATAGCACACCCAAGTATGTCTTGATCAAAGCTCCATGCACTTAATAATAATTGTACTTGATCTGGTTTCTGTTAGACCCTGTGTTTCACATTGGAGATAAAGAGGAATATGCACAGTTCGGCCTTCATAGAGCTCACATCTAATGAGAGTGTATCAGTTAGTATGGTCACAATGATGCTACATAACAAGCCACCACAAAATTCAGTGGCTTAAAATGGCATTCATTTATGAGTACAGGCTTCTGGCGTGGCTAGAGACTGGGTGATCTGGGCTGGGCTCGTCTGGCTCTGTTTCAAACCAAAGGTCTGGCTGGGCTAGCCTCATCAGAGGTTGGATTCATGTGTGCTCCACATGTGGGCTTAGTAACAGTGCTCAATTTGGTCTCTATTAAGATAGACTGAGCCTGTGGGCCCCAAGCTAAAAAAAAGAGCAGCTATCCAGGCAGGCCATGACAATGGCAGAGGTACATAAGGGCAAGCCCCCCTGTGTAAGGAAATGTCTATCCTATGACTGGGCCACATTTGCTAACATCCCATTGGCCAGAGCAAGTCACATGGCCAAGCCCAAAGACAAGGGGTGAAGACGTCCACTCTGCTCATTAAACCATGGCAGGGATGGATGCATAATACAGGGAGTAAAGCATTATGGTCAATATACCACAAGGAGAGATATACATGCCTCAAATAAAAATCCACAGTATCTTCCATCTTCTGGTGTTCTCCATCTATAAATAGATGGTTGAAAATATCTACTCTAACATAAAGGTTGGGAGAATCAAATAAAATGCTGATGAGGGAGGTTCTTTGAGTAGATCTCCTTGCAAAATGAAGAATTACTATTATTAGTAATTACCCCAAACCTCCAAATTATTGGAAAGGTCACCTTGTAGAGCTATTCAAGTCAAAGTGGAAGTTTGTGGATAAATGTGCATAGAATAACCACAGTCTATGTCACCCAAGAAATTCCTTTTGAAAACAGCCAAATTAAGAAACTAGGAGAGATTTTAAATTATTGTTATTATTTTGAATTTCTGCTCTTTTGCTGTACTCCTGAAAGTCCCAGAAAATTAGATTCTTTTTACTGGACTCTCTGACCTTCTCTGAGAGAATAGAACCTCCAGAGATTTCTAATTTCTTTGTTTTTTTAAGATTTTATCTATCTATCTGAGAGAGAGAGAGAAAGAGAGAGAGAGAAAGTGCATGAGCCAGGGGGAGGAGTAGAGTAGAGGGACAAGCAGAAGCCTGGAGCAGGGCTTGATCTCACAACCCTGAGATCATGACCTGAGCCGAAATCAAGAGTCGAATGCTTAACCGATTAAGCCACCCATGTGCCCCAGATTTCTAATTTCTAATGGCCAAAAAAAGAAAACAGTTGTAATCTCAGGAGTTGAGTTTTCTGCCACTAACACAACTCCCTAAAGCCAGAATGAATTCCTTAGAGCATTCCAATGTCAAGGAAAGAGCCATATTGGAAGACAGCAAATCCAAGCTCCAGTGCTGGGAGGCAAGATACTCAGGGATGATGGGCATGGACTTCTGGACGGCAGACAGCCTAGGTTTGAATCCAGGATCGGCCACTTAGTAATTGTGTAATCACTGATACATCACTGAGCTTCCTTGGACCTGTTTCTTCATATGAAAAAAAAAAAAAGAAGAAGAAGAAGAAGAACCCTACAATAGTACCCACTTCAGAGGATTCATTCAAAACTTAAATAAGACAACATATGTGCAGTGTATAAAGTAATCCCTGGTATGTAATAATCACTAAATTAATGTCCAATATCATTGGCAATTTAAATGTACTATGATTATTCCTTCTCTGCCTACTTCATGAGATTTTTATGAGGAGCAAATGAAAGAATTATTAAAAGTTGCTTTATAAGCTGTGAAGAACTAGACAAACACAGCTATGTTGTTACAGTTCTTAAGTGGCTTTGGCACATTGCACCACTCAATAAATATGTGTTAAAGGAACAATGAGGCAGTGAATGAACTCAAACCCCTTTCCTCTGCTGTTTGCTTTGGGTCAGTCAAAAGAAGCCCTGATAACAAGCATTCCTACTTGCTGCTGTGGGTTTCTAATGCAGACATAGGCATCTCAAAGACTCCTAAGCACAATGCCTGCTTTCTTGAGAAACTCATCAGAGAGAAGGCAAGGCCTTTAGCCTTCATGCTTTGACCTAGAAGAGACAGCATAGAGATTATTTTTGTGGAAAACAAGAAAGGTCACATTTCACAATTCCAATACCTGAGTAGTGGCAAAAGAAAAAGAGAGATCCATGAAGTGGACTTTTCCACTTAGAGAAGCGTGATAACTCGCAAGAGTTTGCATGATGCATTGGTATCCCCTTGAAGAAGATATTCCAAGTTTGAGATGCACCATAGATATCCTTCAGTGTGGAGCATGGCTGCTGAAATGTTCCTATCCTTGAGTAGGCATGGACAATATACAAAAGGGACAGAGGTAAGTTATGGCCGGGAACACATTTAGTAAGCTAATCACCCAGTGGACACCCACAATTTACAGTTTAATCGTCCACAAGGTATAGTTTCTCTGTAATTGAATTAGATTTTGAAATAAGGCAAACCTGATTTATAGTGTTGTCTAAAACACGTACACAATAGGCTATGTTTTCTTGTTTGTAACAGTAACCTAATGGTTAGTGTTAATGCATTACCAGGGAATGAAACAAAATGGATAAATGTTAGGTATTTAGGGTTCACTGCACAAAGACTGCATACACTAAACATTAGAGAAGCGGGAAAAGTTATCCTTCTCATTTATGTTCACTTAAGGCAGATGTACTATTTTACTTTAATCTGCTCCAGGCTTATTCAACTAAACACAATTTGAAGTATATTCATTCATTCAACCAACAGACATGCGAGCACTCTTTGCCTACTGCTGTGTTTCGTGCTCAAGGCACTGAGATGTGTGCTAGTCATAGGATCTTATGTTCAGTGTCCACCAATCTAAGCCTCAGCTCTCACATCTGAAGGTAGAGACCTTCTAGAGGAGCTCCTGTTACCACTATGGTAAGTCACTTGGTGCACTATGTATATTACATCACCATCATCATCATCACCATTGATTTCATCATTTTCTTGCCCACAAAGATTTTACAGTTTTACAGAGATGACAAACCAAAACTGTTACTAACCAATGTGATAAATGTTGACAGACTACATCTGTCGTTACTGTCATTACTGTTACCGCAGTAATGCTATGGAATAAACACCAAAACCTCAGTGACATTCAGCTGTAAGGGTTTAGTGCTCACATATCTGAGGTCTGCCAGGGGCTCTGCCTTCTCACCTGGGTTCCCCAGAAAGAGTGTCACAGTGTGGACACTATGGGCTTCCTCCTGACTTCCAACAAGGAGGTCAACACAGATTGAGTCTTTGGTACCCCATCTAAAACTGATACAACCTGTCTTAGTGGTCAAGTCCTCAGTGTTTCAGCCCTTCAGTGACTTGGGTGAAACCAAGGCATTTTCTCAGATGTTAGGATCAGGGTGTACAGTGAGTTTCTCTGAGATGCTTTGTCTTCACACCTTGTGTCTTTAGAGGCCACAAGAAAAGACAGTGAGTTTATCTGTAAATTCTTACACAGCTGAGCTGACAGCATTCCTCATAGCTCCTTATAGAACGTGGCTTTTAAAGAAATCAAAGATCTGGAAATTTCCATATCAACCAGTGTCAGGTTTTAAAACGTTAAAAGAGGCTTCCTTTGTAGACCAGCAACCTCCCTGGGAACACAGTGGGAGCAAGCTGGGGAAATTAGGGGGCAAAAGCCCAGATTAGCTCAGGTGGGGAAAGCACCATTTTACATCAAAAGTAGCAGGAATGAAACAAGGGCAAGTTCCACCAACCCCTACAGCTTAAAGGGCAAGAAGAGCTCTTAAAGCCTGCTTCATCTCATCTGTTCTAAATCCCTGCCTCATTTCCTCCCCTCCTCATCTTGCTCCTTCTCTCTCCTGCCTCCCCCCAAGGTTACTGAAGAACAATCCAAAAGGGGGTGTATAACTTAGGATACTTTTGGCCTTGAGGAACAATAAAATTAACTCCATAAAATGGCTTAGGCAAGCAAAAAACTTATTATGACATACCAGAAATCCAGAGGTAAATTGATTCAGGGTTGGTCAGTTGAACTACAGAGAATCTTTGAGTTCTTCCCTAAAAACCAGGAAAAAACTTTCCCTATACCTTCACCCAGAAGACTTTTCCTCACTTCTCACTGGCCAGAATAAAGTCACACCCACCATTCTTACTACTTAATACTAGCATGCAGTACAAGGACTGCCTTAGCGACTAACCAAGATACAGCCTCTGGGGTGGGGCAGTGTCCTGCCTCCACTGAAGAACATGACTGCTCAGTATTTTAAAGCAACTGGAATTCTGCAGATGAACAAGGTGGAGGGTAGCAGTTAGGCAGATAGCTAAACTCATCTTCCTAAAAAAGTATCATTAAAGTCTGGGAATTCAGACCAGAGGGAATCAGGGGAATTTCTTTAGATAACTAACCACTGGTTCTTAGGCAGGTCTGGGCTCAATAACTGGCCCTGCCAAGTACCAGCCACATAGTGACAACCAACTGCTGAATTTCTCTAAGCTTTAGAGCACCCATCTGTAAGATGGGTGTAATACTATTCCTAGCCTCATAGAAGGTGGTTGTGAGAATTGAGCAAGATATTGCTAGTAAAAGGTTTAGCAGGTGCCTAGTCTTGAATAATCACTCAATCAATAATAGTTGTTACTATTACTCTTACTGTCATGATTGTTGCTATAGTCATCATCATCATTCTCCTGAAGGTTTCCAACCTGCCAGGTACTAGGTCCCTGAGATACACGTGGACATCCAGATTTACAGCAATCTTTCTCAGAAAGCAAATCTGATTGCTTAACCATCTTTTGAGGCATTCTCATGTTCCTGATAGTAAAGACCACAACAATCCTTAGTAAGGTCTTTGATGAGTCCTGTGAAATTTGGCTCCAGCTTACCTCCCTGGTTTCATCTCACACCAAGCTTCACTGGCCATCTTTTAGTCTCTCTAACCTGCCATTCCTCCTCCAGCCACAGGACCTTTGCTCATGCTGTTCCTTTCACCTGAACTTTCCCTATTTGTTTAGTTAATGTCTTCTTCTCTTGCTTCAAATCTCACTCTGTCTCTTTATTATATAACAACTATTATTGATTGAGTGCTTATTCAAGAATAGGCACCCACTAAGCCTTTTATTAGCAGTATCTTGCTCAAGTCTCACAACCACCTTCTATGAGACTTTGACAGAGAGAGACATAGCGAGAGAGGGAACACAAGCAGGGGGAGTGGGAGAGGGAGAAGCAGGCTTCCCGCGGAGCAGGGAGCCCAATGGGGGGCTTGATCCCAGGACTCTGGGATCATGACCTGAGCCGAAGGCAGACGTTTAATGACTGAGCCACCCAGGCGCCCCCACATGGGTGCTTTAAAGCTTAGAGCAAACCCCAGACAGTGACAGATTCTTCTGGAATATATTCTCAGTGGAGAGCAGATACCCTGAGTGGTTAAAAGCATGCATTATGGATCAAGACTGGATGGGTGTAGATGTTAGCCTCACCACTTACTAGCTGTATGAGCTTGGACAACTTACTTAACTTAACCTCTCCGTGCCTCAGTTTCCTCATTTGTACAATGTAGATAATAATAAGAATACTAATATGTACCCGATAGGGTTATTATGAAAATTAAATGAGTTACTACTATCAAAGTACTTAGAATAACATCAGGCATAGAGTAAGTGCTATGTAAGTGTTTACTAAATCAAATTAATAAACTGTCCCATGCCTCCAGAGATTCTATCTTAGTCTGCAATTATGCACTCATTACTGTGATAATTTGATTACTCACTGTCTCTCCTTCCAGATCAAATGCCACAGGAGTCCAGGGGCATATCTCTTTGTGCTCCCACTGTACCCCAGCTCCAGACACAAGACCTGGTGAGGATGGGTGCACAATAAATATGTATTTGATTAATGAAGGAAACTTAACACACAGTGTAAGTCAATATTTTCCTTGCTTCTGCCAAGATAGAGAGACATCTCCAATCCTTTTTGACCCTCTCAGGTCTTACAAGAGCCCTGCCTTGCCTGATGTGCTAATGCAACAGTTGCCAATAAGCCCAGCAAATGCTGGGTCTCCCCAGGGACACAGAGCCGGTAATGGGCTCCATATTGTTTCAGATGTTCCGGACCATGAAGTGATCATGTCTGAGATAATGTCAGCATGGTTAACCCCAAATTCCTTCACTCACTCTATCACACAGAACTCTTTAAAACATCCTGCACACCAATGCTCCCAACCACAACAAATGCAGGAATACAAGCTTAATCAGAGAAGAAAAGATTAATTGGAGAGTTGCCCTGAGAGCACCCATGTGCCAGGCCTGCCATGCTTATAATACAGGCAATTAGGGCAGGATTGTGACTTGTGTTATCACAGCAACAGCAGCCCAGCAAAGTGTCCTCTCCCTGTTACCGCCCTCAGCCTTTGAGGCTGGAAAGCAGACAGGTGAAGGGAACCTATTGAGAACACTGGGAGAAGGCTGTGGTCATCCCCACCTCCAACACAGAATGCAGTGGAAGCAACAGAAAAAAAAGCATGGATGCCAAGTCTCACCCCACTTACACGGCGTGACACTGGGCTACCTGATCCATAATTTGGGGCCTCAGTTTCCTCATCTGTAAAGTGGCAGACCAGTTATCACATAACCCTTGACTCTAAACTCATATGTCTCAGAAAAGACCTTTCCTGGGAGTTTATCATCTCTAATATGCATCTGCAGATACCTGTGTGTTTCATCTGTCCAGCCCATAGTTCTGAAGATACCTTGGTTGCTAAACAAGATCACTGTCCTCCAGTGCATCAGCTGTGGAATCAAACAAGTCTGAGTCAGAGACCTGAAGCCTCTTGGTCAAGTGCCTTGACCTATTTGGTGCTCATCTGCAACCAAGGGCAATAATACCTGCTCTCAGGGCCATTGTGAAGAATAAAGGAGATGACGTATTTAAGAAAACTGATTAAAGGACCCAATACACTGAAGCAGCTTCATAAATGGGAGCTGCTAGTTTAAGGGTCTCATTAAGTGGATGTTGTATATGTACAGTGAGATATCTAGTGTCAGATAGGTTTCAAATCTTGAATGAAGAAGACAACATTTTCCTTTGGGAGAAGGCAGCGGGAAAGGTGCCTGACACAAGTAGCTAATGAGGCCTGCTGTTAAACAGGAAGTGTCAGGAGCAGGCCTGAGAGAACGGGAGATGGATTAATGCTGTGATCGACATATACAGGCCAGAAGCTGCCATTTGTCTTACTGCACACTCACCCTAGGATACTTTGGGAGGTGAAAGGAAGCGAATGCTAAAACCTTCCACCATGAGAATCTGTTTTAAATTCTCATTATTCTGCCAGTTTGACTAGGCCAGGTTGGTCCATCTCCATCAGGTCATACTCATGCACACTCCCAATGATCAAAGAGCAGAAAAACCAGTCTTTACTCTTCCTGAAGGACACAATGAAGCCACTCTTCATGGAATTCCTGAGTAAGGAAGCATTCCTTTATGCTGACATAGCATCCTGTGTCCTCTTCCAACATGACCCTGATTCCACTGAGCCATAAAATCACATTCTCAAATCTGTCTCTCACTGGAGACTGAAGACTGATCCACAGGTGCTATATTCAGCAAGGCTGTTTGGTTGCAAGTGACAGAAATTCAACTTGAGCAAGGTTAAGCAAAAGTAGGATGTACTGACTCCTGGAATCCATAATGAGATTGAACACACACAGTCTAGGTAGGGGCAGATTTCAAAGACTACCATGGTGCTCTCTCTCACTAGCTTGTCTCTCTCTCTGGCTCTCACATCAGCTTTTCTACAAAAATTGGGTTCATTCTCAGTAATGACAGACATGTTTCCTCCAAATATTAGAATCTCTCAAGCCTCTCATCTTTACAAATTCTTATTCTTTCAGAGAGAACGGATCCTCTCTCTGGCCCAATTTGAATATACCCCAGATAGATTCCTCCTGGCCAAGCCTGTATGATATATAGCACTGGATCAAACAATGGTGTATGTGGACAGGGGGTGAGTATTGTGTCTGTGAGCTGGGGCAGAGAGAGGTGTTTATGAAATATGCCAATTCCTGGAAACTGGAAGACATACAGTTGAAGTGGGAATGAGGAGGTCAGCTTCTTAAAGAAGTGGGATATTAGTGCCATAAGAATGGCAGATGCAAAGAAATCAAACAAGACACAAAGTGCAGATCAAGCTGGATCCAAGTGGGTCTATTAATGGCTTAAAATTATAAATCAAATGTGCAGATTCTTCTCTCCTGCCCCACTGCTGGAGAAAAGTCTTTTATTAGACTCTCAAAAGAATTTCTATATACAGAAATTTAAGACTTGTTCTGAACTTAGGCACAAGGACTGTATCTTTCTGCCCTTTATCTCCAGCACCTGGGACAGTCCCTGACACCCCATCTTGTTTGACGTTTTTTTTTAAACATTTTTGGAATGAAGTTATAATGAATATATGAATGAAGTGAGGTGAATGAATGAATGACCAGTTCAAGAGAGAACATGTTTGTCTCTCCATACATCTAGTTCCAATTTGACTCCTCTAGGTTTTTAGGGGGGAAAAAATTCCAGAAGGGACCTAGAGAATAGGAAACAACAAAAGGTTTGGTGGGTCTGGACAGCAGCTAGCCTCTTTTCTCCATTCCTCCTTTCAACAACAACAAAAACAACAATTTGCTATGGGGCACCATGAATATATTGCCAAATTTAATCCTTAAAAATTTCCCTGAGGTGGATATTAGTGCCTGCACTTAAAGACTACAGGATTGAGGCTTAGAAATAGCATTCCCAATATTGCAAATAGTACTAAGTAGCAGAGCTGGAATTTGAACCCAGGTCCATCTGGTGCCAGTGGCATTGTTATAATCTACTACACTTCCTTCTATCAAATCTCTGTTGAGTGTCCTCTTACTACCAAATACTGTGGCATCCTCTTTACATAGGTTTTCTCAATCCTCACAGAAACCCAATAAGGTATTAGTATCATTCCTATTTGACAGACGAGGCTATTGATGCTCCCACAAGTTAAAGTTTCCACCCAAGGACTGAACACTAGTAAACCACAGAACTGTGCTGAAGGCCAGTTATATCTTCCCTGGAGTGTTTAAAAACTGTGATTTTAAACACTACATTTGTAACTAGAGTGTTGGAGGAAGGCATAATATTTGCCTTTCTCAGTTACTCTCTGGGGTCCTTACAGATGGCAAGCAGAGGTGCTAGCTATCCAGGTAGGATCTGGCATCTTCCATGGTTATTAAACCACATCCAGGTTCAACTATCTTTATGAGCAGGGCACTATGTTCCCCATTAAAGGCATGAGATGCCCTACATTTGTGAGAATGCACTCCCCACTTGAAGGTCCTTAAAGAACAATTGACTTGGAAAATCAAACACATCATAAGCAGCAGTTACAGAGGCCAGTCTTCCCCTGAAATAGCTGCAAAGAGCCGAGAAGTTCCAGCTGTACACAGAGCAGCCTGGTCCTCACCTTCCTCTCTTGGCTTAAATAGGGCTTGGCTCAGTTTGAGATACTTAACAGGTGTGGGTCCCACTGTTGAAGGCTTATAGGAAAATACCCAATGATGAGGTTTATGTTGCCTAGGAAGGGAAGGGGTCTCAGAAAACTCAAATCCTGATTCAGTGTGCTGGATGTTTTTCACATTTCACATGTCTGAACACCCCCTTATGGTCAAGGCTGGTGGAGGAGGGAGGGAGAGGTTGCCTAAAGCAGTCAGACAAGTAATTGATTTTGCACAGGGTGCTAGGCTTCTGCTCCCTGCTGAAAATGGCCTGTGTGTGAAGTGGAATGAGGTAAATGAAAGATGCCAGCAACCTGAAGAGTGGGGTGGGGTGAGTGTGCAGGACCACACTCTAAATCCTGCATCCTCCTAAACCAAGAACACCCACACCCTCTTGCCCCCTGTTCCAGTGATTTCCTCCCCACTCTCATGGAACATTAAACCCTTCCTGCAAATTCAAAAGGGAGCCCTCTGGAGACAAATCAACCATCAAGGAAAAAAATAGCAAAACTCATTTCATTTGGCAACCAATGCTTTAGGAAAGACATAAATATTGGATTTGCAACTTTATTTTCCTCCAGAGAGACACTCTGGAGAAAATTAAAACAATGCAAGATTTAATTATTAAAAGCCAAACATTCCTGTACATATTTTCTGGTCCAAAGTTTTAAAAACAAACTCCCAGAGAAAATATATTTTTAATGATCAGCCCCCTCCTACTCAGGCTATGTTTTAAATCATGTCTCCACCATGACTCACCCAGCACAAATGAAGGGAGAACACCAGGGAAATCAAAGGGCAAGTTTTCTGCTAAAGGAGAAGCAAGACTGCTAGGAGATTTGGGGGGAATGGGCACCTTGAAATCACATTGGTCTGGGCTGTATTTCCACCCCCATCTTCTCAGACATCCTATATTAGGAGACATGTTTAAACTGACCACATAGAAATGCATCTGTATGTATTTTCTTCTTCTGTGGAACGTTCCAAGTGGGATATGAGTATAAAGAAAAGATGCAAGATGTTGAATCATTCATTAAACAAACATTTATTGGGGGTCCACTATGTTCCCACTAAACTGTTCTAGGCACTAAGGATATTTTGTAGTAAACTGGAGGGGACTTGGTCATTGCATTCTAGGGGAATATTATTATGATTCTGTCTATTCCTAAAAGCTGCCCACTTGCTTTGGTTCCTCTATTCTCTTGTTTAAATGGCCAGAGACCATATAAGTCAAGCTTCATCTCTCTCTCTCCTCATTGCTCAGTCACTTAATGACCCCACATTGATCACCTCCAACTTTTTTTCCTTTGCTGCTATTCAAAAAAAAAAAAAAACACAAAAAACAAACCCACAACGTATGTACTAACGTCAAGTGTTTGCTGGTCACAGGCATTCTCAAAAGCCAAGATATCCAGTAAAACACGATTCACTGGTTTGGGTGATTATGGAAATGATACAGACATGATGGACGATGGCCTTTTAGGACAAAGATCAATGGCTGCAGAAGTAAGTAATTTATCCTATTCTATTTCTGCTGATAGAGCTTGGCTTTCAAATCCTTGACGGCATACCATGGGGGTTGTTACATATTTGGATGCAAAGATAAAACTGGATAAATAAATGGGCTGAGGGAAGAGGTGGTCCATAAATATCCTTAGACAGGGGCCTCATTCCTATGACTTTTTGGTTGAAGACAGTAGGAAGCTAAACAGGTCTCAGTCCTGATTCAAACTATCACAGGATGTCAAAAGTTCCTAGCAACCAAAAGGCGGTGCTGTCACTGGCCTATCTCACCCTGTCATTATATGTGTTTCCACACACACACACATACACACACACACACACAGGATAATCGAGCCAAGATGAGGAAGGAGTGGATTGGTCCTGGTAGAGCCCCTCAAAAATATAGATAGAGCTAAATGGAAGTCTTCCTACCTAAAATGGCTTAAAAACTAAAGTAGTTAGTACTTCTACTCAACTTGAGATGTGGTGCATTAAAGGCAACTTAAAATAACTTGAGGGAAGAAGGGTAAATAAACCAGGGATGATTTATCTCTGAGGAATAACGGTGTGACTGCTGAATAATTACATGCACCAATCTTTATTAGTATGCAAAGTAGCTGGGCCTGGTTGGCTCCCAGCACTGCTCAAAGGACAAAAAGCCAAGAGAGCTATGCACATGCTAATAAATCACACCCCACCCCTCCCCATGTGTCATGGCAAACCCCAGACCCCGGGGGCCTCTGTGTGTGCAACTCTTCTCTGGGAGATAAGCGGCAAGTGTTTCATTTCTACCTTCTAGTGATGGATTAGCCTCCAGAGTTCCTCCAGAAAACACAGAAATGATTTGGCCTTCTCTTTGCACAAGTTTGATCTAAATTATTAGTGTTTTATCCAGCAGCTTCTGCAACTAACTGTTCCTGCCCTCCTATGGCTGGAGACCTTTGCAGGAGACGGGACTTAGCCTCCTCTCCCCTTGGGTCCCATCAGATGACCTCAGGAGTTTAGTCCAGCTCTTTTTTTACTGGCCTGAAGAGCTGCTTGAGGTAGCTAATGAGAAAAGAACTGCAAGGTTGGCTTCTCCCCTTCTGAAAAATCTGTCCTGGCAAACCCAAGAACACAGTGTGGCTGCTTTCTATCTCTGAAGACAGAATAGATTTGCGCTCCTATGTAAGGATTTTAGAGGGCTTAATCTGAGCAAAACAATAAAAATAGTAGTTCAAGTAGTTATGGTTTAAATTTCTATAGAATTTCAAGTATGCCATGAACCTTTCTAAGCACACACTCGCTCACGCGCACACGCACACCACACATAAAATGGGGATGACTATAGCCTTTTATCATACCATATGATGCACGACATAGATCATATATATACACCAATACAGACATTCCTGCACATATTTCATACACACACACACACACACACACACACTTGATACAACATCCCTACAATATAAGAACTTTTATTAACTCCATTTTATGGATGAGAAAACAGAGGCTCAGAAAGTTAAGTAACTTACTCAGTAGCTAAGCTGGAATCCAAATCCAAGCACCCTGGGTTCAGAGTCTATGTTCTTAACTAATGCACTAAAATGTCTGTATTGTTACTGGACTTAAAATTTCAAATAGCTTTCCATAACTCACAGGATAAAGACCAAAACCCTGACAAGGATGCATGAGGGTGGCCTGAGAGATTTGCCCCTGGCTTCACCTGATGCCACTCTCCTCCTTGCTCCTTGGGCTCCAGCTGTCCTGTCCTTCTGTTGGCCCTCCAGGGAAACAAACGCCATCCTGGGCAGCTCTTCTCTTCCCTCTTTGCTTGGCCAACTCTTACACATCTTTCCAAAAGATATGCCTTCAATGTCACACCCTCCAGAAAGCCTTTTTCCAATGTCCCCCTACACCATTCTCAGGTAGGTTCCCCTGTGTGTCCTCACTGTACTCTGTACCCCTCCTTCATAACATGCAGCAGGTTTTAATTAAACACTTACAGGTCTGATTGTTTCTTATCTCTCTCACACCCTGGACTGTAAATGCCTTGAGGGCAAGTACTAGGTGTATCCTTTTCATCATTGTCTCCCTACTACATAGCACTGGCCCTAGCACACAGAATACCTTTAAGAACTACTCTGAATCACAGACCTGTACCTCTGAAACAAATAATACATTATATGTTAAAAAAAAAGAAGTAGTAGGAAGGGAAAAATGAAGGGGGGGAGATCGGAGGGGGAGACGAACTATGAGAGACTATCGACTCTGAGAAACAAACTGAGAGTTCTAGAGGGGAGGTGGGTGGGGGGATGGGTTAGCCTGGTGATGGGTATTAAAGAGGGCACGTATTGAATGGAGCACTGGGTGTTAGAGGTAAACAATGAATCATGGAACACTACATCAAAAACCAATGATGCAATGTATGGTGATTAACATAACATAACTAAAAAAAAGGGGGAAAAAAAAGAATGAAGTTCTTGTAAATACTATTATTCACACTTTCTTTTTTTTTTTTTAAGATTTTATTTATTTGACAGAGATACAACGAGAGAGGGAACACAAGCAGGGGGAGTGGGAGAGGGAGAAGCAGGCTTCCCGCCGAGCAGGGAGCCCAACGCGGGGCTCAATCCCAGGACCCTGGGATCATGACCTGAGCCAAAGGCAGACGCTTAACGACTGAGCCACCCAGGCGCCCCTTATTCACACTTTCTTAAACATCCCTTTCCTTTACTAGAGTTATGTATTTTCCCTTTTCCATTCCCATATTAAAGTTTCCCAATCATTGAACTCAATAAATTTGACGAACTGAAAAAAAAAAAAAAGAACTACTTACGGAATGACCTAATAGAGGGGCAACTTGAAAAAACATCATGATGCATACTGAAGCACTGTGAAGTTGGTCAAACTATAATAGACACAGTAAAATGAAAGCCACCTCCCTCATTCCCCTCATATTTGCAACCACCAAGACCATTCATTTGGTCACAGGTAGTGTTGTTTAAATATGAGAACATTTAAAAAAAATAAAAATGAGAACATTTACTAAGCTCAGTTCTACAACACATACACACACAAGTATAGAGCTCACTGAACGCCAGACCCCACACAACATTTTTGTTCATCTCATTCTATCCCAATTCCTTAAGAGGTCAACGTCATTAAGGGGTACCTGGGTGGCTCAGATGGTTAAGCATCCAACTCTTGGTTTCAGCTCAGGTCTAGATCTCATGGGTCATGAGACTGAACCCCCTCCCATGTCAGGCTCCACACTCAGCAAGGAGTCTGCTCAAACATTCTCCCCCTCTGCCCCTTCCCCCTTCCCCCAACTCTGTTTCTGTTTCTCTTGCTCTCTCTCAAAAAATAAATATTTTTTTTAAAAAAGAGATCAACATCATTAGTATCCCCATTTTACAGATGGGTTGGCTGATACCCATGTTCTCACCGTTAACACTGAGGTTATACAAGCTTATGTTTAAAACAAATCTCCATAAAGTACAAAAGCAAGCAAGAAGGTTTAGAATCCTCTCCCAATCCATTCCATCCAGGGATATTAGGGCAGAATGGTTTGAATGCTCAGATACCTGTACACCAATTCACCTTTTGTTCCCTCACTAGTCAAGCTAAGTATTGAGGACTTTTCTGCTAATTCCCCACATTCTTCTCACTGATAACTATTAATGACTTTGATAGAGACTTAGATTTCTATTCACTCAGTCAATATCTATCTATTGAACTCCTGCTGTTTGCCAAGCATTGTTCTAGACACTGAAGAACAGCACCAAACAAGACAAGAGGTTTCCATTCTCCTGTAGTTTACGTTTTTTGAAGGAACTTACAGACCTTTCTGGTACATAAAAAACAGAAGCTAGGACTACTAAAACTGGCATTTAAACCTAAGTTCCAGGAAAGCCTGAAAAACCTTCAAACAACCTATTTTTCAAGGATGACACAGATAATACATGGCTCTGGAAGGATGGTCATCAAAAGAGTCTCTGCCCCGCCCCCCCCCAAAAAAATTCTCTGCCCACTGTACATGCAGGAAGGTAGATTTCTATGATCTCTACAAATCTGGCTACAGAGCATTTCTTTTCAGGCAAGCTTGAGCATCATGAGGTTTTCCTCTATGAAGCATCTTAACTTTACAAAAACACTAAGCTTTCATATGATTTTTTTTTTCCATTTGTTTGTATTACTTTGGAGCCCAAGTTCTTCCTATGCCCTATTTTGGCACTAAGTGTGAAGAAGACATAGTTCTGGTGCTGACAGTACATGGTCTGGCAGGGGAGACAGACAATTAGCCAATAATGCAGTGCAAGAGACAAATCACACGGAGCCAAGACTGATTCATTAGGATCTTCGACAATAAATAGAGTTTGCTAGGCTTGTTAGGGCAAGAGAAATGGGGATGAGAGGCAGTAAAAAGAAAAAAAAAATCCAGATCAAGGAGACAGCATATTTGCAGGGAATGTCTCCTGGGTTTGCCTGCCCAGTGCCATTCCCTCTTTTAAAACTAGTAGCATGCTTTTATTTTTCTTTGAAGAATCATACTTCTGTTGCCTACTCTCAGCCTCTGTGGGTTGGACCAAACCCACCCCAACTCCTGGAGTGAATACATGACCTATATCTGGCCAGCCCATGATAAGTTCATGGATGGGCATGGGAGCCAAATCAGGATCAAAGGAAGGATAACTCTAAAGAATGCACCCAGAAGTCACTAAAGAGAGACAAACTAAAAAGGAGGATAAGCAAGTGATAAGAATGATTGATTGAAAAGCTCCAACACGTATCAAATAGGAATCCCTGAAGTGAATGAAGACAATCTATGATTGAGGAGTGAAAACAACACAAAGACATTCTCAGATATAGGAAGGCTAAGACAGTTTACCATCTACAAACATTTGCCAAAAGGACTGTCAAAGTGGGCATCAGAATAAAGATAATAAATACAGAGGAATGTAAGAAAGTTGAGCCCAGAAATTGATAAAATATGTTGGCAATCTATTTTCAATGTTCACTAAAAATAACTATTTCAAAAAAGATTAAACTAAAATTCCAATTAATAAAAACAGAATGGACAGATAATGCCTGGTGACATTCATGCCATGGTACCACTGAGGGTTTCTCCACTTTGGCACTAGTGATATTTGGGTTGTATAATTCTGGTGGTGGAAGGCTGTCTTGAGGATTGTAGGATGTTCAGCAGCACCCTTGGCCTCTACCCTCAGGGGGCAGTGGAACACTCCACCCCATAGCTGACAACTAAAAATATTTCAGGATATGGGGTGCCTGGGTGGCTCAGTCACTTGGGCATCTGACTTTGGCTCAGGTTGTGATCTCAGGATCCTGGGATGGAGCCCCGATTTGGGCTCTCCGCTTAGCAGGGAGCCAGCCTGCTTGTCCCTCTCCTTCTGCCCCTCCACCTGCCTGTGCTCTCTCTCTTTCTCAAATAAATAAATAAAATCTTTAAAATAAAAATGTCTCAGGATATTACCAAATGTCTCCCTGGGGTCAAAACTGCCCCAGGTGAGAACTACTACTAAGAAGTATTACAATCTATTGTCTCCAAACTGGTGTAGAAGAAATAAACCTGATTGACCTAAGAGAAAGAGGTAAAAGAGGGGGAAAAAAAGGGGGGGGAATATATGAACAAAAGTAACAAAATTAGATGATTTATAAAAGTCTGAATAGGGAGGGTGCTTGGGTGGCCCAGTTGGTGAAGCATCTGCCTCCGGCTCAGGTCATGATCCTGTTGTCCTGGGATCGAGCCCTGCCTCGGGCTCCCTGCTCAGTGGGGAACATGCTTCTCCCTTTCCCTTTGCTGTTCCCCCTGCTTATGTACTCTCTCTCTCTCTCTCAAAATCTTTCTTTTTTTTAAGTCTGAATATAGGACACCTGGATGGCTCAGTTAAGCAACCAACCCTTGGTTTTGGCTCAAGTGGTGATCTCAGGGTCCTGAGATGGAGCCCCGAATCAGGCTCCATGCTCAACGGGGAGTCTGCTTCTCTCCCTCTACCCCCCACTCATACATGCTCTCTCTTTCTCTAAAATAAATAAATGTTAAAAAAATTTTTAGGGGCACCTGGGTGGCTCAGTCGGTTAAGCGGCTGCCTTCGGCTCAGGTCATGATCCTGGGGTCCTGGGATCGAGCCCCATGTCCGGCTCCCTGCTCAGCAGAGTCTGCTTCTCCCTCTCCCTCTGCCTGCCACTCTGCCTACTTGTGCTCTCTCTCTCTGTCAAATAAATAAATAAAATCTTTAAAAAAAATTTTTTTTAAGTTTTAATATATCCGTATCACAATATATATAAATAGATAATTTTACCTTTAAAAGATAATGCTGTGTTTGTGAATTGGAAGATTTAATATTAAAATGTCCATATTACCCTAAGTGATCTATCTATAGGGATAGGGATTTGCAATCCCTACCAATATCCTAATGACATTTTTTGCTTTCTTTCTCTCTGGATTTGCCTATTTTGGACATTTCATATAAATGGAATCATACACTACATGACATTTTGTGTCTTTTTTTCACATTTAGCATATTATTTTCCAGGCTCATTCATGGTTTAGCATGTATCAGAGCTTCATTCCTTTTTTTTTTTTTTTTTTAATTTATCTGAGAGAGAGAATGGGAGACAGAGAGCATGAGAGGGGGAGGGTGAGAGGGAGAAGCAGACTCCCTGCTGAGCAGGGAGCCCGATGTGGGACTCGATCCCGGGACTCCAGGATCACGACCTGAGCCGAAGGCTGTCGCTTAACCAACTGAGCCACCCAGGCGCCCCAGCTTCATTCCTTTTTATAGAGAAATAATTTTCTATTGCTGGTTATACTCTGTTTCATCTATCCATTCATTAGCAGATGGATATTGGGTTGTTTTCACCTTTTGGTGACTGTCCATGAATGTTCAAAGAAGCACTGTTTGTAAGTTTTTATTTGAATACCTGTTTTCAAATATTTGGGGTATGTATCCAGGAGTGGAATTTCTGGGTCATATGGTATTTCTGTTAGATATATTTTTAAAATCAAAAGAATAAACTATTCATACTATTAAACAAAAAAGTATATTGCAGGTATAGTTTTCTAGAAAAATATAAATTACTAAAGTTGACTCAAGAAAAAATAGAGAAATGACAATAAGTCAGTAATCATAAAAGAAATAGAACTGGTGATCAAAGTTGCTTTTCTTGTCTAATATGCTCATTCTAAAGGCAAAAAAAAAAATTACAGGCAAATTTTATCAAATTTTTGAGGAACAGATAATCTTCTGCCTGATGTAAATTTTTTCAGACAATATAAAAAGAAAGTCATGACTCACTTAATGAGGGTAGCATCACCTTAGTAACAAAATCAAACAAGGACAGCATAAGAAGAGAAAATTATAAACCATTCTCACTTATCAATGTAGATGTAAAAAATTTCAAATACAGCACTATAAAACTGGATTCATCAAGGTCTAAAAATAATAATACATCATGATCAAGTAGGGTTTATCCCAAGAATCCAATAATGGCTCAAAATCAGAACTCCTATTAAGGTAATACACTGCATTAAAAGATAAGGCGGAAAGCATATAATCATAACAATTGATGCAGAACAGGCATTTTATAAAATTTAATACATGTTCATTATAAAAATTCTTAGCTAACGAAGTATAGTAGGGAAGTTTTCTAACCCAATGAAGTTATTTATCAAAATCTATTGTAATGATTATGCTTAAAGGAGAAACTATAAATGGAATCCCACCAATGTCAAAGACAGGAAAAGAATGCCTACAATCACTACTTTTATTCATCATACTTCCCTTGGTCTTCAAGCTAATGCAATAGAAAACAAATGTAGTGGGGGCATCTGGGTAGTTCAGTCGGTTAAGTGTCCAACTCTTGGTTTCAGCTAAAGTCATGATCTCAGGGTTGTGAGATCGAGCCCTGTATCAGGCTCTGCACTCATTGGGAAGTCTGCTTGGATTCTCTCCCTCTGCCCCTACTCTTGTTCATGGTCTCTCTCTAAAATAAATGAAAAAATAAAATCTTAAAAAAAAATGTAGTGTCAATAAACAGAAATAACATATTAACTGGTATCATTACATATGACAGATATATTAATAAATTTATCATATATACTTAAATTATAATATCTATATTCCTAGATAAAGACTTATTTATATGTCTTATTTATTTATTTAGATTGGAAAAGTAGAGCCAAAACAGTCTGGAAAAATTACAGGGATAACAAACAGAATATCTAAGATCTACGACCAAGTTATTAGCATTATTAAGGATATGGCAAGATTGCTGGATAAAGATCAACATTTAAAAATCAGTAGCATCATTATTTCCAGAAACAAAGCAAACAATTCAAAATTATATGACAAAAATAAATCCCATTCACGTAGTACAAAAACATGTAAGTTACCAAGAGATAAAGTTCATTATTAATTAAATATAAAAATATATTTTATTGAGATAAAAGAGAAAATGTATGCATGACTCATTTAAATGTATACACTTTACATACATATTTGACAGACATGAAGTCCTCAAAAATAGTGAGACCTATACCATATTCATCAATAGGAAAACAGTATAAGAAACTCTTCTCAGATAAATCTTTAAATTCAATGCAATTCATAGCAAAATTATAATAATTTTCCATCAGATTTTAACCCATTATTGTTTAAATTCACATAGAGGTGCAAAGCAGTAAGAACAGTGAGGACTTTGGAACATGTGGAGATGGTTTATGAACATCTGGTAAACTTGAAGGTGCACATATCCTCTGACCATGAAACTTCACGTCCACATATTTAATCTAAGCACAAGAAGGCAAGTTCACAAACCTTCATCATAGCCTTGTTTGAAAAAGTACAAAACAATGTCAAAGTCCATCAATATGAGAATGGATAACAAATTGTGATATAGTCATACAGGGAAATATTATATAGAACATAAATTGAATAAACTAGAGTTACATGTAAAAATATACATAAATCAAAAAACAATGTTGAGTAAAAAAGATGCATGGGGTACCATATTTTGTCTGTGGATTCATAAATATTTAGAATATATCTATGGGAATAGTAACTCAGGCAGCAAACGAAAACAATGGGAATGGGGGGCCAGTACCCAGGGGCTTCAACTGATCCTACTTAAAAAAAAAGAAAGATCTTTACAAATTCAGAAGCAAATATAAAATAATATTAGATGTGATAAAGTGGGGAAAGTGGGTACAGGAGGTTCATATTATTCTCTATAATTTTCTGCTAGGATTTCCCATTTTCTGGATTTGATGTTTTTATTCAAAACTAAAATCATATTTAACATTTATCTCTAATCTTCATTTTCCTATAACTGTCAATTAGAGTTAAAAGCTTTGTTGGATTCAGGTGCAATTTATTTTCTTGTTAGCAAGGCATCGTGGGTTAGGTACTGGGTATCACCTATGCATCATATAAGGAGGTACATAACATCTGGTTTTCCCAGTTTCATTGATTCTAAGATTGAAAAGTGGGTTTGGGTGGTGTCATCCTGACACATCCATCATCAAACCCTCCATCATCCTTTTACTTAATGGTTTTAGCAGTTATTGATCATTATTGCCTAACTCTATTATTTCATTAGGAGCTCCAAATTGGTGATTTTCTAGTGATTGCTAGGGATTTCTACGTGATTTACCATCCTGCCTGCTCTTTTTGCCATGACCCTTCTATAAAGAACCTTTCCTTATTTTTTTAAAGATTCTTAAAAATTTTATTTGAGAGGAAGAGTAAGAGAGGGAGCACAAGCAGTGGGGAGGAACAGAGGGAGAGGGAGAAGCAGACTCCCTGCTGAGCAGGGAGCCTGACACAGGGCTCAACCTCACAACCCTGAGATCATGACCTGAGCCAAAGGCAGATGCTTAACCAACTGAGCCACCCAGGCACCCCAGAACCTTTCCTTATTAACTATTCACCTTGACACATGGATATTTGATGACTGTTGGAGTTGGGTGGTGGGTATGTGGGAACTTGCTAAACTCTCCTCTCTACTTATGAATGTGTTTGAAAATTTCTATCACAAGGTGCCCCTGGGTGGCTCAGTCGTTAAGCTTCTGCCTTCGGCTCAGGTCATGATCCTAGGGTCCTGGGATTGAGCCCCGCATCGGGCTCCCTGCTTAGCATTTTCAACTCTGGGGCAAAATGAGAGCTAAGCTCAAATTTATCTCACTTACTGAGCACTTTACTCTGTGCCCTCAGGCTCTATGCTAGACACTCCCCCTGCTTGTGTTCCCTCTCTCGCTGTATCTCTGTCAAATAAATAAAATCTTAAAAAAAAAATTTCTATCATGAAAAAATAACAAAAAAATAAAAATTTAAATGCATAGAACACTGGAAGGAAACACCCCAAATATATTACCATTATTAATACCAAGACGGTAGGATTATTACAGGTGACCCGTATACACTACTCTGTTTCCAAATTTATTGAGAAAAAAATATATGTTACATTTAAAATTAGAAAGCCAGACAGAAGAGCACACTGGTGTGATAATGAGGGGAAGGTGGGTGTGAGTGGTCTAATTTAAATCAAGAGTCAGGGTCAGTATCTCTAACAGGTATCATTTGAAGGAAGTGATTTGGCAAAGCCCTTGGGAAAGAGCTCACCAGGCACAGAAAACCCAAATTCAAGGGCAGTGATGATCTTAGAGTATTTGCAAAATAGGAAAAGACAGAGCGCTAGTGAGGCAATGGATGAGTATCATTAAATTTTTAGTAAAAATGGACATCAGCTGATCCTCCAAATCACCCCCAAAATTCCTGCTGGTTTCACTTAGAAGTCTGTGTTCATCAAGTTACAGAACCCAAATTGTGCAGGAAATCTCAACCTCTGTCCCTACCAAGTAGGTGGAAGGCAGAAAACCTGAAAACCCTAAATAATGGATCACAGTGGCTCCATAATGACAAGGCAAAATAGTGATAATTAAATGATTTTAATAGTGTGTCAAAATGAAGGATAACAGTCTTGGAAAATGAGGTTGGTAAATCATTACCCCTCAGGCTTGCATGCACACCCCAGTTAGGGTATGAAAAATGCAGAATGCAAAATCCCTGGTCACACATTTTGGTTTAGCACAATGTTTGTTCCCCCCTATTAGGGTTACTTCTGAGCCAAGCACAGCTGGGCTCCATTTTCAACTCTGAGGCAAAATGAGAGCTAAGCTCAAATTTATCTCACTTACTGAGCACTTTACTCCGTGCCCTCAAGCTCTATGCTAGACACTGGCAATAGATACCAAAGATATCTACTCTAACTGGGGAAGACAGGCAATGCCAGGGCAATTGCAATGTGTAATGGGGTGGGGGGCTTGAGGCAGCACAGGGTAGTGTCCCTTAACTGAACCCCCAACCTCTTTTGGGTAAGGGGAGCTTTCACAAAGGGGAAGTGCTTGAGCTGGCATTGAAGAGTGAGAAATTACTATTTATAAGAAGGTAGACGAGGGCATTCTAGGCAAAAGGAATCAAACCTATGGACTTCAGCTTGAAGACAGAAGGCAAGAGGGAGTCACTGCAGGTGACATTTAAGGTTATTTAATTTCAATGGCACCAAAAGTTCTGAAACCAGAATGCTTCTTTCATCCTTTGCAAACACCCGCACTTAAATCACCACCCACTGTCCATGACAGCATGATTGAAAGAAGGGCCTGACCTCTATGAAAGAATTTTCTCTTTTCCCTAATATATAATGAATTTTTTTAACCTTTTGTTGTTCCACAAGTAGTTGTATAGGACAAAAAGAAATGGGGGAGGGGGGGTAAATTCATCCCCATATCCTCCATGTAGGCATATCCATTGTAACATTTTGATGCAGTTTCAGATTATTTTTTGGCTCTGTGTGTGTGTTTAACTAAACTGGAATCACACTAATTGTAAGCTGAAAATCATTTTCTCTTAATGCAAAAGTCTACAGTTTGGAAGATTTCCAAGCCTCATTACCCAACAGCCATCATCTCCTCCTTAGGAAATTAGTGTCAGGAAAGGGTTACAGTGCCCATTGGCAGGAGGGAGGAGATTTGTCATCTAAGGGGACTGCTGGTAACAGAAGGGTTGATGTGCTTAACAACTCACACCAGGATGCATTACACCCACGTCTGTCCACTCAGCTCTCTTCCATGGCAACAAGAATATGGCCTTCTCAGGGATCTAAAAACTTCCCAACACTTACAACACCCTAACGTGGTATCCCAGGGTCAGGGGCAGCTGAGAAAAGAGTGAATTATGTAGTGAGTCTAGACATTTATGAAACTGTATAAATGCTTTAAACTCAGACCCTATCTACGTCTGTCCCCTCAGATGACAGATTGCTTGTGCCGTAGCTTTAGCTTTGGCATCTCCTTTGTTTACCTGGTCTTCCAGGTGTAGCCTCACTTCTTTATTTCTCAGCTGCCAGATTCTCCCTTGTGTCCTGATGACCCGACCATACTTGCTGGCTTAGCTAATCAATAAGCAGGTATCGCACCAGAATTACTAAAAGAGGAAATGAGCTCCTCAACCATAGATTCTGGTTTCCATTCAGGAATGTATAAGTACTTAACTCCTGCATCACTTTTCTATTGCTGCATAACAAACCATCACAAACTCCAAACCTTAAAACAACACCCATTTATTATCTTACAGGATCTATGGATCAGGAGTTTAGGCATAGCTTATCTAAGTCATATGCTAAGGGTCGTGCTGGTTGGGGATGGGCTCATCAAAGGCTCAAGTGGACAAGGAACCACTCCAGGCTCCCTCAGGTCATTAGAATTCATCTCCTTGCAGTTTAGGACTGAGGTTCCTTTTTCTTGCTGGTTACTGCTCAGAGACTGATCTCGGCTGATGGTGGCTCAAGTTTCTTGCCATGAGGCCTTTCCCAAAGGTGCCTTTCACAATATGGCAGCTTCCTTCATCAAAGACAGCAAGGGAGGTTTCTCTATGCACCTAATAGTAGTGACATTCACGCACGCACATACAGAATCAATCTTCATTATTTGTGTATTCAGTATTTGTGAATTAGCCTGCTTGCTAAAGTTTATTTATAACCCCTAAATTAATACTGAAGTGCATTTGGTGAAATTTGTGCAAAAATAACACATGGAAGCTGAGTTGCCCAACACACATTCCCAGCTGAGGTGGAACAAGGTGATACTCTGCCTTCTTGTTCCAGCCCTCCTACAGAGATGACCAGAGGATAGAGATGGTAAAGGGCAGTGCAGTGCAGTGCAAAGGGCTCTGGTTTTGAGGAGAGTTGGATGGGGTTTAAATTCCAGCTCTGGTACCTCTTAGTGGGGGTGGCTTCAGGCAAGTCACTTAACACCTCTAAACCCTATGCTCTGTTTTATAAAACAGAGAAACAGAATCTACCAGATGAGTTGTTTTTAGGATTTAATATTACATGTTAGAAAAATATATATTTGTATACCATTTTTTTTCCACTGGGAATGCTGAATTAATGAATAATGAACCACTATTCCATTGTTGCTAGGGGAAATATGTGCACATACATATATACTTATATATTATGTATGTATGTGCATATATGTATGATATACATATGTATTTATGAAGTATGGCAACTTTAGAGAACTTATCAAATGAGAATTGAATGTATATACATACATATATAGATGTACACACATATGCATACATATACACACATATGATATATATTTACATATAAATGTAACAAAGAAAGTGACACCTCATCCCATTACTTTTGTGGTACTCTATTAGTTAGAATCAAGTCACAGGCCTTATTCCAAACTCAAGGGGAGAAAATTATACAAGGGCATGAATTATTGGGGTCATCTTAGAGTCTTTCCATCACATCTCCTATCCACTAAAGTCGCTCCTTATCTGAACACTGCCTAGCATGGAGTGCCACCATAAATGATGATTGAGTTTATAGGAAATTCTGCCCAATGCCAGTGTGTCCAGTAAGGAATACCCAGATTCCAACCTTGAAACTTCAGTCCTAGGAGACTAGCAGGTTAGAGCACCTGCTATAAGTGCCTTCTTGAGTGGACCCAGCCACACACAGGCCCGTGAGACCAGTGTGTGTTAATACACACACAAACATGTAGCACTCTTGTTGAAGAAAATTTCAGATGGTACAAATGTTGTTCCATTTCACTAGTTATAAAAAACTTGGTATTACACAACATTCTGCCATCTACTGTTTACCTTTCAAATTCACTAAGGCATGTTTCCTCTTTCTAGAGACAAATTAACATTCCTATGATCACAGTTTGTCTGGCTGACCTCAGACTTTGGCAGAACCATTCCACAGTGCACGTCCCATAGGAGAGCACTGGTCTCAAACTGCATGGCCCGGCCTAGTTCCCTTATGCATCTCCCACCAACAGAGATCTTGAAGGGACCACCAGTTTCCCAGAGCCTTGTGTACTGCAGGCAGTGTTTCTATTTCATGACTTACATCACAATCTTCTTTCATCACTCAGGGATCTTTGGTTGCAGGCAACAGAAAGTAACTATGGAGATTAAGCAAACCCAATTTATTGAAGGAATATCAGGAAGTTTGGAGAACTGAAGGAGAACAAGAAGCTTATAAGTCAGCACTAGGAATCCAGGGAGTTGGTATTTTGGATAGCATCCCTGAGAGCTAGGTAAATAAGCTCATCCTATTTTCCATCTTTGTGTCACGCAAGTCAAGGTTTGATTCTGGAAAAAAGGGCATGACTGACCTGTGTTAGGTCACTTACCCCCCTTCTTTGGAAGTATGGGGCTACTTTACCATTCCCTATATAACTGCCACCTACTGGGTACATTGTTTCCCCAAAGCAAAATTAGGGTGCCACTGACATAAAGGGAAATAAATCCTAGGTGTGCAAAACAATAGTGTACTGTGTACTCTGTGAGAAAACCTCAGCCTAGACATCATCAGAATCTACATCAATTCCAGGAAAGATGACTTCCTAGAGAGACATGCTTCCCACAATCAGTTTTCTTTATCCACCCTCCATCCAAAACACATTTATAAATAAACACAAATTTTGAACTAGGCCTTCTGCTAAGCTTTTGGGATGCAAAGAAAAGCAAAATCAAGTCACTGTCCTCAAATTCTTCAAAGTCTAATGGGAGCGTTTTTTAAGAAAGTAAATTGGTAATGATAGTAGTGATAGTTGTATCTACTTGAGTGTCTTCTTCACGCCAGGCACTATGCCAAGGAGGTTACATTTATTATTTTATCCAGTGTTCACAACAGTTTGTTGTAAGTGTTGATTCTAGGCTTTGGAGAACTGTATATAGATTTTCCTGAGCCCCAAGGGATGGGTAGACACTGCCCCAAGCCCTTCCTTAAGAACATCACAGACTGGGGTGTCTGGGTGGCTCAGTTGGTTAAGCATCTGCCTTTGGCTCAGGTCATAATCTTTGGGTCCTGGGATGGAGCCCTACATCGGTCTCCCTGCTCAGTGGGGAGTCTGCTTCTCCCTCTCCCTCTGCCTCTGCCCTTCTCCCCGCTTGTGCTCTCTCTCCCTCTCTCTCTTTCAAATAAATAAATCAAATCTTAAAAAAAAAAAAAAAACATCACAGGCTGTTGGGAGTTCTATACTGAGGAGTGTTCCTGTTAGGAGAACATTCCCTCTGTAATGTAGAAGAATTTCATTGGTATTGACAATGCTGTGATGACAAAAACGTGCATTTGGGTGGAGTTAAGTATGGCTGTGCTCAACATATGCCTTATAATTGGTTAAACAGATGACACCATTGAGAACTAAGACTCTCAGGGAGAACAATCCATCTTACCTGAGTTGACCTCAGTGACCTCTCAGGCTATGCTCCTCCTTCTTTACTACTGTCCAGCTCTCCCTTCATTTCATCAAGCACATCTCCAGGTCTTTTCCTCTGCAAAGCTTTTGCCATCACTGCCTCCTTAAGGGGCCAGGAACAATCTCCCTCTGGCTCCTTGCAGGGCTGCTGCTTATTGAGCTCTGAGTAACAGTGTCAATTCTTCAGAGAGACCTCTCTTGACCACCCATTCCATCATTCCCACATCATACAGCTTATTTCCTTCCTCATTATCATAACACATAGTTAATTGATTGAAGTGTCCCGTCACTTTTAGTTTGTCTGGATGCCCCACTATAGTGATTGCTGCAAGATGAAACGGACTTCTTGTGCTGTTCTCTTTTGTATATCCTGTCCTAGAAAAATTCTTAGGACATAAGAGTTCAGATATATTTAATGTAGAATGAATGAATGAATGAATGAATGAGTGAATATGACCATAACATAAAAATTCCACAAGAAATCTTTGTCTTCATAGGTCTCTGGTCTTTGCAGGGGAGAAGGAGAAATGTGATGAGGGCCAAAGAAGACTACTCTGCTGTGCCAAATAAGACCCCCATTCAGCTTAGCGCAACCTTTCCAATATGCCAAACAATCTTTAGGATTCCACAGAAATGTTAACAGGCTACTAATGCTATCTTCCCCTCTCCTTAACCTCATCACCAAATTCACCACTATTACAAGCACAGCTGCCATTTGCCAATTGCCTCCTATACTATATACAGTACTATGCTCTGAATTTATGTTACTTATGGATTTACAACTATTTATCGCAACCCTGTGAGGTGGATATTATGATACCTTCATTACCAACAGGTAACTCGTAAATGGCCTGCTCAAAGCCTTACAACTGTGATGGCGCTGAGATGAGTAATCACTAATGGACACTGTAGTCAGCACTACCTGGAATGACTGTCCTCTCTTCAATTCCAGTTCTCTGGGCATGACCTGGACACTGGATTGGGACCTCAGGTGCCATGTTTATGTCACATAGGCAAGCCTTCTAGGATTCAAAGTTGGGTACTTGACCCAGGATGGTCCAAGTGAAATCCCACTTTTGAGTTTTTTGAATGGTTATCAAAGGAAGAAATGGGGTCCATTTTTGGTAGGTGGAACTATAAGGCTTGAGCCTCTAGAGTTTGAAGCCACGTCCCCATAGCTGGTCTATGGGAAGAGATATTTCAAGTCACATACCAAGAAAAGCAGAGATGAGAAATAGGAAAATAGGATCTTGGCAGCTGTTAAGTCTCTAGTTCTGGTTTTCTTTGAGACCCAGGTGCTCAACTCTACTTCTTCAGGTCACCTGGCATTTCCTAACATTTCTCCAACAAACTTTCCAATTTGCCTGGGTGATCCTTAATTTAGTCATTGCCATTCTGTAGCCCAAAGTGGCACATTAATTACACGTGAGCCACTGGGTAGGTAATCCATTTCTCTTTAGTGTTATCCATGCAGACCAGTTCATGCTTGGGCCAGTCAACTGCAATACCTCAGAGCTGGAGAGTAAAGGATATCCTTGGGCATTTGGAAACTGCAGGAATCACCTCTCTGTAGTCTCACACACAGAATACATGTTTTAAGAGGCCAAAATGTATTCAAGAATTCTGCCCAGCAAAGCAAGGGCAACCAGCTTTGCACCAAACATAAATTATCCTTTGCTATGGAAAACGAGTAGCCTTTAAATCAAAATGGCTCTCATAGATATGAAATTCTTGTTGCAATTCAAAAATCTTTTTTTCCTTAAGTATTCATTCCTGACAAACAAAATAAATTGTCATGCCAAACACATACGAAGATTGCAGAGATGCACCTCTATTAAATTCTACTTAGCAGCAAAGCGACTCAGGTGTTATCTAAATTTAGCCTTCCTAGCTCCCTTTCTTTCATATCTAAACACCATTTCTTACAGCTTTTGCTTAGACCTCTAAGAGTTTAATAACTAGAAATACTTTTCACCATGCATTAAGATTAGGTCAGCTGGAGAGCTTGACCTGGTTGGATCAAATCTCGTATTGATTTCTCAAAGTGTATTTTTTACTAAAACTTGGACCCTTGCAGAGAAAGAGAAATGTTTCAACTATGAGTCTAGGTAAAATAACAAAACCAGTATACATCCTGTTCATTTCCTTAAAGATACAGAATAGAGAGGGCTTTGTCTCTGAAGCTGGTAGGGGAGGATGCCATTCACAATCCAAACTAATTTTTTTTAAAATATAAAATGTACACTCAACATTGAGACCATAGATACTAGATATCTTAGATTCTGAGGCAGAGCCACAAGTGGGAGATCAGGGTGACAAACCTTTCAGTACTAAAACTGGGACAATACCAGGCAAACTGGGAAGCTAGCCAGCCTAGGGGGATACTGATTTGAGAGTGACATTCCATTGACCTTCTCTAGTGCCTTTCAGAGAAGCCGATGTCTTAGACTTAAACTTAAGGCAAACTTTTATGTTGGTTCCATTCACCTAATCTGTGTAACGGTACCAAATCATCTGAATGTAGTTTCCAAAGTGGTTCATTACCTTTGCTGCCTCATTTAATACTTGTAATAGTCTTTGGGGGTAATTATCAGTATTCCATTCTACAGCTGAGAGGCCTGAGAGGTTAAATGACTGACCCAAAGTCATATATCAGATTAGTGAGGAGGGGATTGTAGGTAGCCTATTCTATATACTTCCGTCTCCCTTTGCCAACAACTCCACCATGCTAAACATGGAGGCACCATAGTCTCTAGTCTTGGGCTTTTGCACATGTTGTTCAACTCCTATTAAGCATGCATCACAATCTTTATTTTTATTTTTATTTATTTATTTTTAAGATTTTATTTATTTATTTGACAGAGAGACAACGAGAGAGGGAACACAAGAAGGGGAGGGGGAGAGGGAGAAGCAGGCTTCCTGCTGAGCAGGAGTCCGATGCACAGGAGCCCGATGCAGGGCTCGATCCCAGCACCCTGGGATCATGACCTGAGCCAAAGGTAGACACTTAATGACTGAACCACCCAGGCTCATCCATACATCACAATCTTAATTGTCTGTCTGTCCTACTGTACTGGGAGCATTTTGAGAGTAATATTCTTTCTGTGTACCATTATTTCTTTGCACCTGACTAGCTCAAAGTCTACCACATGGTTAGCAATCAATAAATATCTGCTGGATTACTACCTGAATGAATATCTAACCTGTGACATTCTAGAAAAAAACTTTGAAATAGTGTTCCAAGTGTCAATAAGGTAGGGATGCCACTTGTTCCAAAGCGAAGAGAGAATGGAAAAGCATTGGGATGGTGGGTTGTTCTCTTGGAAGCCTCTCAGATTCTCAGCCCAATCTGCCTCCCCGGCTCCCATCCCACCCAAGACACCAGTGAAAACTATAAAGGCAACAGGTAGCCCCACCCTGCCCTAAAGTCTAAAATCCAGTACTGGCTTTGCTACTCCCTCATTCTCATGCTTGTGATTGAAGTCACAATCACATCATGCCTAGACTAATGCTGAGTAAGTGTCCCGGTGCCAAAAATAATACTGGTTTCAATTTCTTGAACTAGGGACTAAAATCTTCTCATCTCATCAGAAGGAACAAGCCTTTACTTTCTATTTCTTGGCCAACATTTTTGGAGTCAAATGCCCACCCCAGGATGAGTATGAACCAGTGGCAGAAAAGGAAGCATGAAGAGAAGTCCAGGGAGCTTATCAAACAGCAATTGAAACCTTACCTTCAATTGACACATACTTTCCTCCCGCCTATTGTCACAGGTACTATTTTTATTAGAAGTAATGGATCTTATGTACTTTCAGAAAATCTATACATAGAGAAAAATCAACTCATGTTGCCCTTAGAAGGAGAAAACTGGGTAAGCACCAAGACCAAATTCCTTAGTGGATGATCACAAGTCAAGAAAGGAGACCCACTGTTGAGTAATCCCTCAATAGCCTCCTGAAGAGACAAAGCTGGAATATTTCCCTGGAGGTGCAGGCGACAGCTCATCACCTGGCAGGCTCCAGGTTTGGCTCTGACTGCACTTTCCCTTTCTGTTCCCAGAAAGCCCTCCTGTTATCCTCCTTGGAGACCTTTAAAAAATACAAAAAATGGATAAAACACTCATTCCTACCACCCAAATATACAAATATTTATATTTTGTCGTAATTTCTTCCCAGTCTTTAAAACAGAGCATTACAAATAATGGTAACAGCATGGTGCCCAGTCTTATTTTCCCCAGTCCAAAGCTCCTCCCAGGTAGCCACTGACAACAGCTCATTGTGTATCCTTCTCCTGCTATGATTCCATATCCAGTGTTGCTTTGTACATAGAGTCAAAAATTGACACAAATAGTAGCAGGAGGGGAAGAATGAAGGGGGTGAACCGGAGGGGTAGACGAACCATAAGAGACAATGGACTCTGAAAAACAAACTGAGGGTTCTAGAGGGGAGGGGGGTGGGAGGATGGGTTAGCCTGGTGATGGGTATTGAGGAGGGCACGTTCTGCATGGAGCACTGGGTGTTATGCACAAACAATGAATCATGGAACACTACATCTAAAACTAATGATGTAATGTATGGGGATTAACATAACAATAAAAAAATTTTTAAAAATTGACACAAATAGCTTCCTCCTCTTGCTTTCTTCGCTCAAAGTTGTGTTTGAGCCTGTCCATTTTGATACAAGGAATCAAAGTGCCAAATTACATTAAAAAATAATCTGTATTCCTAACTAATCCATTACAGTCTATCACATAAATATACTGCATTTTCCTTATCCATGTCTCCACTGATGGGCATTTGGGTTATTTACAAATGTCAACCATTACAAACACTGCTGCTGTGAACATCCTTGTGCACATCTCTTTGTGCACATGTAAGAGAATCTATCCAAGGCACATTGATTACAGATGGAATTTCCATGTCCTAGAAATGTGCGTTTACAAATTTGTTAGATTCTACCAATTTGTTCCTCAAAGAGAATGCAAATCCTCAGTCCCGGGCCTTGAGGAAGACACCACCTCTCCCCACTCCCGCCCCCACCGCCAGGGATGTCTTTAGATATAGTCTGAGATGACCTCAGCTTGGGCCAAGAGCTTGCCCTTTCACAAATAAGAATGGATTAACTTACATAAAAAAAAAATAAATAAACCACTGAAGTTCAATTTAATTCTCTGTAATCACCAGTCGCATCATTTTTAAAGCTAATAATGTATCTGCGTTCTTCCACCTTGTGATGACTTAATGAATTAGCCACTAGCCCAGCAGAAAATAACTCCTTGGGATAACATGTCAAAATAGAGTAAGGCACTCAAGCTTGCATTGCGTTGATAGATTTAAGGCAGGACTTTGGGCAATAATAATGTTGTTTGGAAGATGAATCTACTCATAAGAGCCCCTCCATGACAAATGACTTACTTGGAGGCTAACTATTTATGAGGTCCAGGTGGGAGAGGCATAAACTTAATTAAAGTTTGAAAACATAATAGAACCAAAGGCAGTACATCAATTTCTGGGTGTCCAATCAAAAAGCCAATGATGTCCTTAATAGGCTGGTGATATCTACCTCTTGGAGCTGCAATATAGAGTTATCCAACCCACATGGTTCCAATTGCTGCTGATCTTGCTAAAAAGCCACACCAACCATTACACATACTTCTGTTCTTCTCTCTCCATGTCTTCTTATGAGACCAATTCATCTCAGCTGGGAGAGAATCACAATGATTTCTATCACACACACTTTACACTGGATCCTAATAAAACCAAGGATAAGGCTGGCTGCCCACCCCCATTCATTAATGGCTCAGTCTATCTGTAACTAGGAAATCTCATAAACTGTCACTGCCCCATGCTCTGGAGCTCACAGATGCCTGGAACTCAAGTGCAGCATCACACAAAAATATTTTAAAGACTCATGTGAATCACAACCCAGGGAATCAAATACTCCCAAGAAACCTTAAAATATAAATAAATATAAACAACTCAGGACAGGGCCTGGATATGCCATCCAAGCATTCATTTCGACACACTTCATTATAGTCTGAGGCAATATACCTGAAATATAATTTGATAGCTTCAATGGCTCCCTGCAGACAAAGAAGCTGATTGAAAGGGCTGGATAACTCCCAACTTTCTGTCCCATTTCAAACACATCTAGAAGTCACTTCACTAAGCAGTATGGTCATTTTCATACAGGTGTCCTTCCCTGGAACACTTGAAAGGACCAAGAGAAAGTTACATGTCTGCACAAGGCTAGTCCTAAAGACATATACACACACATCCCTGTAATAGTGGTGACAAAAGAGGGGACAGGTGTTGTCATGTGGGAGGTATAGACTACTGTCCCAACATAGGTCAAATCTGGAGAGGGAGAGGGAGGTACCCCATGACCTTTGAACTCCACAGCCAGTGGAATGGAGTGGTTTTCACCCCAGGATGCTTTCAAAGACATTGATGCCCAGGCTCCACCCCAGAGCAACTGAGTCAGAATCTCTAAGGAGGGACCCCTAGTATTTTTCAAAAGCTCTCCCAGAGATTCAGCTTTGCACCCAAGGTTGAGAAACTCAGGTTCAAAGAATCTGAGACTCCGGTAATATTTTCTAAACTTAAGCAAAATCAAAACAATCATTTCCTTGCTTCTTCCAACAAAATGGTGGCTAACACTGCAGTTGCAACTACAAATTTACTTTCTCCATATTAATATTGTTCAAATCCCTCAGCAAAGAGAAAATAATAGGTAACTTTTAGTAAGAGCTTATTATACAGCAGGCATAGTGCTAAGCAATTTCCATGCTTTATCTCAGTAAATCCTTACAACAACCCTAAGAGGTAAGCATTCCTATTATCCCCATTTTATAAATGAATGAGCAGAGTCCCAAAGAGGTTAAATAATTTGTCCACAATCACGGTTTCAGTAAGAGGCAGAGCCTGGGCTCATGCCCACATCTGCAAGTTGCATGTCTCTACATTTCACCAGTGGTTTTGTCTGCAGCCAGTGTTTGAAATGTGAAGTTATCACTTTCAAAGAAAGAGCAGCAATATATTTCACATATCTGGTTGTCAGTTCTGGTGAGGAAAATTCAGGAACCTCTCAAACTCTTCCATCAACTCAATGTGTGGCTGCCAAGGATTTAGACACCTCTCTTTCAGTGTAGTGTTGTTATAGTCAGGCGACCTTGGATAAAAACTCACGATCCTCCCATTCCCAGCCATGAGACTTTAGGTAATTATTTATATTATGAAACTCAGTTGCGTGATCTGTAAAATGGGGATAATACCTACCCTCCCAGTGTTATCAGGATTAAAAGTAATTACATTTATGAAAGCTCCTAGCATGAGTCAGGGATTAACACATGATAATCTCTTCAACCACAAGTATGTGTCAGAGGCACAGAGACTGTGACTGTCAAACTGCATCTTTCTTATCTCCAGCACCACCTGATAATTATAGAGTGAGTCTCTTTTTTCAAAGTGCTTTTCCATCGATTATCTCATTTTAACCAGTTTATATCAAACACTAGTTGCACCGGCTGCGTGTTATTTTTTTATATTCTTAGACCCCCAAAGGGGATCAATGGTGCCCCATGATGGTAAGGTTTTTAATGCATGCAAATTTGCAAGGCATGATGCATTTATTAATCCCTCATTGGAGTAAACTGTAACAAAGCCAGCAGGAGCAATCATTAATTTACATTAATAGCTTTCAGTGTCGTATACCCCAGTGCCTGACATGAAACAGTAATCTGAAACCAAACTATGACTGTGTCCTACATGAGTTAATGTATCGTAGCCCTCTAGACCCAGTACTCATGCATTTCAACAAGGGGAAGATGTGTTAATGCATCCCAATGCACACAGGAAAATATTCAAACTCATTACCATAGCCTTCAAAGTTCCATCCTCTCCAGACCCATCTCAGATCATTTATACTCTCTTCTTCAGCTAGGTGAACCTTTGTGTTTGTTTTTACCTCAGGACCTTTGCATATGTTGATAACACTGCCTGGAACATCCCACCTGTTCTTTACATGATTGGATCTTTTTTTTTTTAAGATTTTATTTATTTATTTGAGAGAGAGAGAATGAAAGAGAGAGAGAGCACATGAGACGGGGGAAGGTCAGAGGGAGAAGCAGACTCCCCACCAAGCAGGGAGCCTGATGTGGGACTCGATCCAGGGACTCCAGAATCATGACCTGAGCCGAAGGCAGTCACCCCATGATTGGATCTTTTTAATCCTACATGTTTCAGATCAAATCTTACCTGGTCAGAAAGGTCTTTGTGCTTATCTAAGATGCTGTCCCTAGCAGCTCATCATCACTTTACCCTATCTCCTTCAACAGCATTTATAACATTTCAATTTTATCTTATTTACAGTTACAAATTTCATATTCTGATTACCCCAAAAATACAAGCCCTAGAATGCATTGTTCATTACTCTATGTCTAGTCTTTAAAACTATACCTGGGGCATAGCAGGTTCTTGATAAACAATGGCTGAATGGGAGAATGAATGAACCACCTTAACATCAGCATCTTCTCTCAGAGTCCCAGAATGTTTTTCCCAAGAGCCCAATGCTTTTGATGACCCCTAAGAGTTGACATTTTGGTTGTGTCCTCAGACTTTTTTCTTTCTTCTCAGCCCTCTCCCTCTCATCCACCTCCACAACTCCTACCACCTCTACTCATAATTGCCAAATTTATGCCTCCAAGAGGCCTGTTTGGTGAGATGGAATAGATGTGTATTTGCAAGGGAACCAAAAACCTGTAGCTTGACTCAATATGAAGGTCATAGTCATTAAAGAGGAAGGACGATTCCAAGTATACAGTGGAGGGCTACACCTGGATTTGTGTCTACCTTAGCTCCCCATGGTTCCATGTCTGGGTACTAGGAAAGAGAGGGGGTGCTCTGAAATTAAATAGGAAGGGAAGATCACTATGATTTTGGAGTATAATGGTCTCAGCTCCAAAATGAAGTTGTTTTTGTTTTTGTTTTTGTTTTTGAGATGGGGCTTCTTTATTCCTCTATCAAGCAAAAAAAACAAAAAACAAAAAAACCTCCAGCAGACTAAGGCCCTATTTTCATTAAGCACCCCACCCCAAACAATAAAAAGTTTCTTGATGATGTACTGTATTCATACCTCTCATCCAAAGCATATGCCCTTCATATTTCCTTTGTTCTTAGCCAGTCTCTTCTTTTTCAAAGTTTTTGTTGATAAACTTCTATTAAATCAATCAGCTTCTTACTCTACTCTTCCCTTCAGTTTTTGTCTGATACAATAAACATATGGCAGAGATATTTCTTTATTCCTCCTTTTCTTAAAACAAGAAATGATTTCTAGGTGAAAGATAACAGTAAGATCTAGCATTCACTGAACATATACTAAATACCAGGCACTGTACTAGACACTCTGCTTTCATTTTGAAATGCACTCCATATAATCCTCACTACAACACACCTGAAGAAGGAGGTTCAGAGGAGGGATTAAGTTTCCCTAATGCCACACAGAAATCTGTGGTGTAGTCCTATCTCCGATATGGATAGCTGTGCTGCCAAAACCTATTGTCTTACTTACCATTCTAAAAAGTTCATCAGCAGCTATTAATTGGCTAGATAACTTCATGAACACAACTGATGGTTGGCAACCTTATCTGGGATGCAGGAGCATGACTTCATTATGTTGTTTAGTGCTGTTTAGTTTCTCTTTCTGAGAAAGAGCATGAGGCTAACAGGCAACTCCTGGCTGGACTGAATGGAGATGTGCACTCATGGAAAATACCACGGTACCTTCGATAGCCTTGCCCTTTCTGGGTACTCTGCCTGGCTCCTGTTTACCAATTAGCTGAACAGTGCTGTATTGCAACAAGGCATAAATGGAGTAATGAATTGAGATGCAGGTTTCATAAAAGTGATTAACTGCTAAATTCCAGTTCAGCTAACAGTTCAATTATCCTATTTTGCATCTCAGCCTTCCATCCACTTCTGCATTCACAGAGCCCCAATCACTGAGGCACCTACATCCTTCGCATTACCATTAATTAAGCCATCGCTCTTTCCTAGGAATCTGTCCACCCTCACTCGTGAGCTGGGTTTGCAAACGAGCACAGGAAAAGAGGGTGTTGAGAAACAGCTCTAATAGTGCTGGAACAGGGGTCTGACCCAAAGTGGATTTAACAACCCTGCACATATCACCATCACCTTCATGTGAAAACACAAATATAGACAAATGCCAGGTAGCATTTCTCCAAAGAAAATGGGCAATAGAAGTACCAGAGGAGGGGCAGAGACCTTAGCTTAGGTTCTCATGTGTCCACCACAGTAGCTAATAAGCTCCTAAGCAATTCAAGCATCCAGAAGTAAGCAATGACTAACCAGGTGATCATTCAGGACAGGACTCTCTATTTTGGCTTATTTGACTATTGGGCACTATTTGACTTAAAATGTCAAGAAGATAATCATAACTCCCTCATCCCCACTCCTGCATACACTTAGACCTGTTTATTTCCTGTATTGATCAGGATTCTTGATACAAATGACAGTAATGGGCAGAGATTTGGTTCAGTAAAGTAGCTCTTCAGAAAGATATTGAACTGTCCACCAAATTGCTATGGAAGCCAAAGAACAAGACCAGCCACTATAATAAAGAGGTAGTGTATACATACAACAAAGTATTACTCAACCATAACAAAGAATGCAATCTTGCCATTTGGGACAATATGGATAGAGCTAGAGAGTACAATGCTAAATGAAAGAAGTCATCAGAAAAAGACTGTATGATTTCACTCAGATGTGGAATTTGAGAAACAAAACAAATGAACAAACAAGGGGAGAAAAAGACATCAAAAAACCCCCAGACTCTTGGTTATAGAGAACAAACTGGTGGTTACCAGAGGGAAAGTAGGCAGGGGAATGGGTGAAATAGATAAAGGGTATTAATAGTACACTTACAATGAGCAATAAAAAAGTTATAGATTCTTGAATCATTAACTTGTACACCTGAAACTAATATAACACTGATGTTAATTATATCTAAATAAAAAAAAAGAGAGAGAGAGGAAGACCAGCCACTTACAGCCATATGACACCACAGGACAGTTGGATTTGGACCACATGGCCCTCTTCAGAGGGCACTGACTAGCTGGTGCTAACACGAGAACAGTTTCTAAGCTCTCGCTCCAGAACCAATGTCCCAGGAGGAAGCATTAAATTGGTCCCACACTCACGTGTCAACACAGAGCTGCCAGGAGAGGGGAGGGGACATCAAAATAAAGTTTCTGCACACCAAAGGAAACAATCAACAAATCTAAAAGGCAACATATGGAATGGGGGAAGATATTTGCAAATGATATATCCAATGAAGGGTTATTATCCAAAACATATAAAGAACTTATACAAATCAACACCTGAAAAACATATAATCCAATGAAAAAATGGGCAGAAGACACAAACAGACATTTCTCCAAAGAAGACATACAGATGGCCAACAGACACATGAAAAGATGCTCAACATCATTCATCATCAGGGAAATGCAAATCAAAACTACAGTGAGCATTCATCTCCCAATTGTCAGAACAGACAAAATAAAAAACACAAGAAACACCAAGTGTTGGAGAGGATGTGGAGAAAAAGGAACCCTGGTACACTATTGGTGGGAATGCAAACTGGTGCAGTCACTGTGGAAAACAGCATGCAGTTTCCTCAAAAAGTTAAAAATAACTACCTTATGATCCAGGAATCCCTCTACTGAGTATTTAGCCCCAAAATACAAAAACACTGGGGTGCCTGGCTGGCTCAGTCATTAGAGCATGCAACTCTTGATTTCAGGGTATACCCACACTGGGTATAGAGATTACTTAAAAATAAAATGTTTAGGGGGCGGAGCAAGATGGCGGAGGAGTAGGAGACCTGGATTTCGTCTCCTCTCAGGAATTCAGCTGGATAGGGATCAAACCATTCTGAATACCTACAAACTCAACAGGAGATTGAAGAAAAGAATAGCAACAACTCCCTGAACAGAAAAGCGACCACTTTCTGGAAGGTAGGACGTGCGGAGAAGTGAATCCGAGGCAATATTCGGGAGGATAGGTGGCGGGGGAGGGGCCTCCATCAGCCGCTTCTGGCAAGTGATAGAGCTGCGGAGCACAATATCTGAACTTTTAAAAGTCGGCTCCGCTGAGGGACGTCACTCCGGTGGCTAAGCTGGGGGTGGAACCCTTGCGGGACAGTGTGGTCTCAGGACCCTTGGGGTCACAGAAAGACCGGGGGTGCCTGAGTGTGGCAGAGCTCCCAGGTATCAGAGCAGGGAAGCTGGCTGCAGAGGTGGAGCCCAGGCACGGGCTCTCAGCTCGGGATTGCCATAAATCGTGATCCGCAGCACAGTCGCGCCACTGCTCCTCCAGCAGGGACCCAACAAGAGGCAGATCCGGGGAGACTCACCTTCTTCCCCAGGGAGGAGCGGCACGGGAGCGCACCACAGGGATCTGCTGGGTTTGGAGACTCCACACGGGGTCAAGTGCCGGAGATAGAAACGCGCGGTCACAGTCCGGATGAGCACAGAATGCGGCTGGAGACCGGGGAGACGAGAGCGACTGACTGCTTTTCTCTGGGGGCTCACTGAGGAGCGGGGCCCCAAGTTCTCGGCTCCTCGGGGACGGAGATTGGGAGGCCGCCATTTTCACTCTCCGCCTCCAAAGCTGTACGGAAAGCTTGCAGGGAACAAAAGCTCCAGAGACCAAACCCGAGCAGATTACTTAGCCTGGACCGGGCAAGGGCGGGGCACTTCCGCCTCCAGCAAAGACATTTGGAAACCACGGCAACAGGCCCCTCCCCAGAAGATCAGCGAGAACAGCCAGCCAAGACCAAGTTTACCGATCAATGAGAATGGCAGAACTCCAGCGCTAGGGGGATACTACACATAGAATTCATGGCTTTTTTACCATGATTCTTTAGTCTTTCAAAGTTAATTTTTTTTTTAACTGTCTTTTTTTCTTTCTTTTTTTTTTAATTTTTCTTTTTCCCTTTTTCAACCAACATCTTATCAATCCCTTTTTTAAAAAACATTTTTATTTTTCATTTTT
>NC_138373.1:31559221-31596378 GCF_054177405.1 Leptonychotes weddellii
AATCTCAGATCTGTACCTCTGAAACAAATAATGCAATATATGTTAAGAAAAAAAAAAAGAAGAAGAAGAAGAAGGTAGCAGGAGGGGAAGAATGAAGGGGGGAAATCGGAGGGGTAGACGAACCATGAGAGACGATGGACTCTGAAAAACAAACTGAGGGTTCTAGAGGGGAGGGGGGGTGGGACGATGGGTTAGCCTGGTGATGGGTATTGAGGAGGGCACATTCTGCATGGAGCACTGGATGTTATGCACAAACAATGTATCATGGAACACTTCATCTAAAACTAATGATGTAATGTATGGGGATTAACATAAGAATAAAAAAAAAAGCATCCAAAAAAAATTAAAAAACAAACAAACAAATAAATAAATAAATAAATAAAATGTTTAAAAAAATACTAATTCAAAGGGATAGAGGCAGACCTATGTTTATTGCAGCGTTATTTACAACAGCCAAATAATGGAAGCAGTCCAACTATCTGTGAATATATATATAATGGAATATTATTCAGCCATAAAAAGAATGAAATTTTGCCATTTGCAATGATGTGGATGGATCTAGAGAGTGTTATGCTAAGCAAAATAGGTCAGAGAAAGACAAATACCATATGATTTCACTCATATATGGAATTTAAGAAACCAAACAAATGAGCAAAGGAAAGAGAGAAACCAAGAGATTCTTAACTGTAGGAAACAAATTAATGGTTACAGAGGAGAGATGGGTACAGGGAAGGGTGAAACAGGTGATGGGGATTAAAGAGTGCACTTGTAATGAGCACTGGGTGATGTATGGAAGTGTTCAATCACTATATTGTACATTTGAAACTAATATAACACTGTATTAACGTTAACTATACTGGAATAAAAATAGAAAAATAGATTCCACATGTTAAGAGAGCATATGGTATTTGTCTTTCTCTGACTTATTTCACTTAATGTAATACCCTCAACATCCAACCACATTGTCACAAATGGCAAGATTTTGTTCTTTTTTACGGCTGCATAGTATTCCTGTGTGTGTGTGTGTGTGTGTGTGTGTGTGTGTGTACACACACACCACAGTTTCTTTATCCATTTACCCATTAATGGACACTTTAAACTTATTGTGGCAATCATTTTGCAATATGTACATATACTGAATCATTATGTTGTATACCTGAGACTAATATGTTATGTCAATTACTCCTCAATAAATTTTTTTAAAATCATAATACTAACATTAACTGAACATTACCATGTGTCTAATAATAGGCAATTTCATGCACAATCTCACATTTGACCATCACAAGAGTCCTGTGAGTTGGAATTCTTATCTGAATTTTACACATCAGAAACGGAAACCTGCAAGAGATTGAGAGGCTTGCTCAAGGCCAAATAACTAGTGAGAGGGAGACTCAGGATTCTAACTCAGGCTGTCTGGACCCAGAGTCCCCTTAACTCTTAACTGCTCCCTAAATTATAGGTCAAATATGTATAATGCATGATGACAGATATACAGTTGTTCAATAAATATAATTTTAATCAATAAAAGATGGCTGGATAGCTACATAAGTGGATGGATGGATGGATGGATGAATGGATGGATGGACGGACAGACGAATGGATGGACAGATGGATGGGTTAGATAGGTGAATAGGAAGGTATGATGCCTTGATCCTTTAAATGATCTCCATCCTCGCTTGCTCTGTAGACAAGGCTTAGCCCACAGAGCCTCCAGGCACAGAAGATGTTGTTCCCAGAAACAGGAGTTTGTCTCCTAAAACTGCATTCAACAAGAGCTCTGTACTCCCTTCTTTACTTCTAAGCTATGTCTGCAACTTCCAGGAGCTGCTAGAAGAGAGGTGGAAAGGAGGCAGAGATTTTCCACATGCACCATCCCCAAGGAGAGAGGACATCTGGAACAGATGCCATTAATCATCCATCTCTCCCTGACAGATGGGCTGCAGCACAGTCTTGGAAATCCATAGGCTGGGCCCCACAGCCACACAGGCTGTGAGATGACACACGGATGCCATCCAAGAAGGCTCAGTGTTGAGGTTCGATTGCCATGTTTAAACATAAACAGCTCGTTTTTCCCGTGCCTTGTTTTCTGTGTTTCCATTATCTGGCAAAGTTGGGTCCAATTGAGAAGGAGGCAGCTGTGTTTGGGGAGCAATTGTCTTCTTCCCATTGGGCACGTGAGCTGAGTTCTCTATTGTCCACATCTGTGGCCGCCTGGCTGAAAACCCAAAGAGATGCTTCTATCTTTTTCAGCACAAACCCATTTAGCCCAAAGCCCAGAAACAGCTCTGCAGTAAATGGCCTCTTACAAAACTTCCTGGGCTGTTCATCCCTCTCCTCCTTCCTTATGACCCAAAGATGTGCTGTTTTCAAAGACCTACCATGTGCCATAACCTGGCATACATTATATCTTTTGAATCTGCACAAAAAAGTTTTTACCATAGGGATGGAGAAACAGCATCCCTGAAATTACAAAGATTTATAAAAGTCACCAAACGAGATCTGAATCTGAAGCTGATGTTTGTGCCACTATATTGTGTTCCATGCACACTAGGAGACATTTCAGTTCTCAGCAAGCAGAACCCGAACATTGCCAGAAAGAGCCCCCCCGACTTTGCTTTCTCCTTTCATCAAGATTTTTTAATAAAGCCCCAGAAAGAACCAGAATCTGATGGAAGAGAGGTATCTTCTGGAGTCAAATCTGAGACTGAATCCTGGATCCATCACTATCCAGTTGTGCCTGGATATGGCACCACATATCACTAAAGCTCAGTTTCCCCACTTGCAAAATATACATGAATATTGTATCCATTTTAGGGGAAAGTGGAGATTACATGAGAGAGTAATCATGTTCATCCTTTGAGTCTTAGCATAAATATCAGTTACTCAGAAACACCTTCCCTGCCCCCTAAATCAGGTTATATCCAGTTGCTTTTCACTATGAAGATTTTTACTATATCCTATGCTCCTCCTTGTATAATATCTATTATACTTATAATTCCTTCTTAACTACATGCCCCCCTTGTAGACTCTAAGAACTATGATAATTGAATATATCTTCCTTGTCTTCCACTCTATAGCCACCTCCTAGAACAGCACTGGACACAATGGATAAGCAAGGAATAATTATTGAATTGCAATGGATAATGTTTACAAAGCAACTACCACAATCCCTGGCACACAGTAGGTCTTCAGAAAGCATTAGTTCCTTTTTCTTTTCCTTTTCCCCTGGATGTACTGAGACACATGGGGTTCCCTTATCCCCTCTTCTTTACTGCAACCAGCCTTGATGGAAAAGAGAAAAGCTATAGGCTGAAGCAGGTAACACAAGCCAAATGCTAAACAGGGCAGTGCTAACAAGCAAGCCTTCAATAACACAGAAAAGGGCCGCAAGCCCTAGAATATGGCCAGAGATGATCGTGACATACTTTGTAATGTTTATGTATATAAAGTAGAAGAGTGAGGGGTGGAGACAGATGGTTGGCAGGTTGGCACAGCAGGTAGCTAAAGAGAAAGCAAAGAAATGCAAGTCAAAAATGGGGTGGGGTTGGGGGGATGGGGAATTGCAACTGTGGCCTTCCACCCAAAGGTAGACATGAACTTTGCCCAATCAGAACAGTTGCCTCACAGACCCCCTTCCATTTGATGGAACACCTAGTTTTGGCCTCCATGAAAACAACACCAATATTTAGATGCCAAGTGGTGGCCTCCTTGGGGCTGGAACATGGAAATTCACTGTGAACTGACCTTTGCTAGGAGCCAGGGAGAGGAGAGGACAGGCAAGGAAGCAGTTCTAGACCAAGTCTCCAGGACAGGTTTACTCAACCTAGTGCACCTTCTCTTACTGATTCCTGACCTTGATACGGACACTGTCGCCCTTGAAGTGGTTTCCTGCCTGGCTTCTGAGTGCCAGGCACATGCTTCCTTCTGACCCTGTAATGTGAGCTGTTTCTTGTTGACTGGCTCCGTCCGTGCCCCTTCTCTGTGACTCCTACTTGAATAATGAGCTCTAAATATATTTTCTTGTTCTAAACCATTTTTCTTTTCTAATGCTAAATTATAAGGCTTGTGTGTGTCAGCAGGAAAACGTGCCCTGCTTTTCCAAAGGATGCAGAGATGCTCTAAACATTCTTCCAAACTGCTGGGAGGGGGTGGGGGCATTTCCACTCTTACCAGCCCTGGAGTAGAGGCTTGTCCATGGGCAGCACATCTCCCGGCAATTACTGGCTCAACCCCAAGCTACCCAATTATTTCTGAAAAAGTTCAGGATGAAGAAAGACCTGCTACTAATTATTTAAAATAAAAACCCAGAAACAGACATACACCGAAGGACCTCTCTTCCTACCTCCTTTATTTCTACATCTGGCCCATACCATCAGATGCTACTGAATTTAACTGGGCTTCTTGTAAGTCCCAGAATTACAGGTGAACCAACAACAACTAGAGTTTTCTCCTCTTGACATCATTATCTCCAGCTAATGGAGGTGGTGGTTATAGGAAAAAAAAGAATCAGAGATGGATGATTCTGAGTCTCTCGCTGCTATACCCTTTCTTGGGAAAACAGGACTTACTCTGAGCCCTGACTGTTTGCTTTTGTTTGAATCAGGTGAATATCTGTTTTGTAGGGAACATGACACACTTAACCATTACCTACAAGTTAGGTCCTTTCTAGAGAGGAGTGCCTGTCCATTAAGAAAGAAATGTGCCTAAAGCCAGACTTAAGAGGTTCAGCATAACAGACATAGAGAACAGCACATGCAAAGGCCCAGTGGCATTTTCAGGAACGGCAGGAAATAGTAAAGTGAAGTACAGACAATACCCGGCATAAAGTCAGGAGCCCTCCTGACGCTCAGCATCTGAATAACCTTGGGCAAGTTTCTTGATCTCTGCAAATGAGTCTCCTCTTTGGGTGTGTTGGGATCTCCCTAGACAGTCTCAAGGGGCCATTGTAAGGCTCATATAAGGTAATTTAAGAAATCAGGGTACCAGCATTAGAATTCTTACATCCCCATGGTTCTATTCTCTGCCCCTAGGTTGATATGAATCCTCACAAAACAAATCAGGAAATAATCCTCTAACCAGAAACCTGAGAAAATCCAGGGAAGTGGCAACCCTTTTATTCCAATTCTCAAAAATGCAAATCTCTCTACCCATTTAACTGGGTTATCCAAAGAACAGAGGATGGGTTTTTATTATTCATCACTTTGAGAGAAAATTGATTAAATGTGTGACTTTACCTGGAAAAAAGGCTATGGCTGTGATTTAAATCCGAATATACTGCCAGGCTGGTGGATGGTATCATTTACCTATCCCCCTAAACCCCCCACACACATACGCCAACTTGTGTGGAGATATTGAAAAAAATTAAATAGCAATTTTAAATTATAAAAGACAAGGGGCCTTATATTCACCGATGGTCTCCTCTCTATGGGCAGCTCTGAATTAGCAAAAGCATAGAGTCCTAAAAATAACAGGGCAAGAGAGAGACACTCTTTCACAAGGGTTTGCATGAGCACTTTGATCACTTGCCCATCAAACTGTGCATTTCTGTATAGGAAACGAAGAACAGCTTGTCTCCACAGTCTATTATAATTACCACTAAATGCTCCAGAAACTTGGCAGTTTTGAATTTCATAACACCCATGACTGACATTCCTAATTAATACTATTGTTCTTCTCCTCTGGCTGAATTTCCTGAATGCCAACATGCATCGCATACACTAAAAACAGACATTAAAGAAAATAACATCAGTGTTAATCTCCAGCACAAATATATCAAATGCCTCAGTGAAGTGTATAGAAAAGAGCTGGATTCCTATAAATAATGGAGCATCCCTGCCTGATCATCTTTATCCTCCTACGCTAATAAGATGATAATCTTTCTCCTCCTGTGTCCTTGCTCTCAGATTTCAGAACAGCTTTTGGTGAAGTGCACTCCCAGCTCTTTTCTTCTCTTGCTTTGCTTTTAAGTTGCAGACTGAAACTTTCAAAGAAAACCTTCTAGCTTAAGTTAGAAAAAGCATCCACTGGGCACTATATAAATAGGGAATCCACAGAAGACAGCAAGATGGTCTAATTTGTGCTTTCTAATGGATGCTTCTCTGGTTTGCGTGGGGCTAAGAGCATCCAGCATTTGCTGATGTACTCGTTTGCTATGTTAGATGGTTTAGAGCAGGGATTTTAGCATCAGGGGGCTTTATGTTTTTAATCCTGCCTCTGCCATCTAACTAGACCATTTCCATAAGCTGAGCCTCAGTTTTCTCATCTGTAAAGGGAAGACAATAACAGTACCCCTTTCACAGGGCTATTGTGAGAATTGAATGAAAAAATATTTAGCCAGATTTAGCAAAAATCCTGGCACATATTAAGTACTAATTCAATGTAGTTACTAGGTCTATCATAAATATATACCCATGTCTAAGAAAATACCAGGTACGTAATAGAAACTCAATAAACTTATATGGTTGAACTGATAAGAATAACATTCTTGGGAGGTACCCAGGACTTTCAACTGCATTTGAATAAAAAAGGAAGGTGTGTGAGTCTAGGATCCATACTGTAATGAGGGACAGTTACTTCTTCCACAGATGCACAGGATCTTCAAGCAGAAACCTGAAGATGAAAATTAGGCCTTGTGACTTCAAAGGTATATACATATAAGATTCTACATCTTCCATGCCTCACCCCATAATCACTAGTTTCATTGGTGTTGCTTTTGATCTTGATGAGTTCCCTATGGACTTGGGCTAGAGAATGATTTTGCCCACTCAGCATTCCTATCTTGCTTCCTTTAGTTTTTCATTTTAATTCAAAATGGGTTAATATGTACTATGTTTATTGCGGTAAAATACAACAACATAAAATTTACCATTAGTGAAATTTAGTACATTCACAATGTTGTGTGACCCTCATCACCATCTAGTTTCAGAACATTTTCATTGCCCCAAAATGAACCTTCTCCTATTTTCACCCACCCCCCACCTCCCCTCTGACAACCACCAGTCTGTTCCCTATATTTCAGAGTCTGTTTTTTTGGTCTCTTTTTTTTCTTTCTTCTTTGTTTTGTCTCTTAAATTCCACCTATGAGTGAAATCATATGGTATTTGTCTTTCTCTGACTGAATTCACTGACACCCTCTAGATCTATCGACATTGCAAATGGCAAGATTTCACTAAGAGTACACTTATCATGATGAACAGAGTAATGTATACAATTGTTGAAACATTATATTGTACACTGAAACAAATATACCATATGTTAATTATACTTGAATATTTAAAAAAAAAAAAAAGGAAACCCCACATCCATTAAGCAGTCCCTTCCCAATCCCTAAAAACTATGTATCTGCTTTGCATCTATGAATTTGACTATCTGGATATTTGATATAAGTGGAATTCAGACGATATCTGACCTTTTGTGTCTGGGTTCTTTCATTCAGGTATAATGTTTTCAAGGTTCATTCACCTTGTAGCATGTATCAATACTTCATTCCTTTTTCTTTTTTTAAAGAAGTGGGGAGGGGCAGAGGGAGAGGGAATCTTAAGCAGGCTCTACACCTAGCGCGGAGCCCGACACAGGACTCCATCTCATAACCATGAGATCATGACCTGAACCAAAATCAAGAGTCAGACACTTAAACAAATGAGCCACCCAGGCACTCCAAAACTTCATTCCATTCCACTGTATGGTTAGGTCACATTTTGTATATCTACATTTTGTTTATCTATTAATCAGCTGATGGACATTTGGTTTTATGAGTAGTGTTGCTATATACATTCATGTACAAGTCTTTTTTGTGGACTATGAATTTAGATATGTAATTGCTAGGTCATATGGTAATTCTATGTTTAACTTCTTCTAGTTTTGATACCCTAACTTTCTTTCTTTCTTTTTTTTTTTTTAAAGATTTTATTTATTTATTTGAGAGAGAGAATGAGAAAGAAAGAGCACGAGAGGGGGGAGGGTCAGAGGGAGAAACAGACTCCCCGCTGAGCAGGGAGCCCGATGTGGGACTCGATCCCAGGACCCTGGGATCATGATCTGAGCCGAAGGCAGTCGCCTAACCAACTGAGCCACCCAGGCGCCTGATACCCTAACTTTCTACTCAAGAGTCATCCCTTCCTCATGCTCTTTCCCTGTAGTTTGACCTCAGGCAGTCAGCTTATCGCACCCTCTCTGATAGGTCTGATTTAGGGATGGATATGTGACCCAGGCTAACTCAATGAACATAAGCAACTGTGGCTTTTGCAGAAACTCGGCTGTTAGATGGGCAAACATGGTAAAACAGAAGCTGCTGGTAGCCATGATCCCACTGAGAGCAGAGAGCCTGTTTGAGATTGAAGCCAAAACACAGGAAATAATTTGAGACCGATTTTTTGAGGCATCATTAGAGGATTCAGATCCATCATGCCTAATAGGAAAGAAAGACATACCCTCTGGAATTTTCAGCTTTGTGAAATAACATTTTGTTTTTGTTTAACTTAGTTTTGAGTTGAGACTTTTTTGTTGGTATTCAACTATTGTATATGGGTGCTCGGGCAATACTAATGGATTGAGTGCTGGGTAGGGATTGTTCCCTTTTAAATTTTGTAACGTATCATGAATACTACATATGTAGCTATGATGCTTAATTTTATGTGTCGACTTGACTGGGTGAAAGGGCACCCAGATATTTGGTTAAACATTATTCTGGGTGTGTCTGTGCAGGTGTTTCTCAATGAGATTAACATTTCAATTAGTAGACTAAGTATAGCACATTGCCTTCCCCAGTGTGGGTGGAACTCACCCAACCCACTGGAGACCTGAAGAGAATGAATACGCTGAGTAAGGGGGATTAAGAGGTACAAACTTCCAGTTATAAAATAAATAAGTCACAGAGATGACAACTACAACATAGAAACTATAGTCAATAATATTGTAACATCATATGGAGACTACACTTATGGTTAGCAATGAGGAATGTGTGGAATTGTTGAATCAGTATGTTGTAGACCTGAAAATAATGTAACATTGTATGTTAATTATACTTTGATTTTTGAAAAACGCTGAGTCAGGGAGAATTTGCTCTCTCTGCCCAACTGTCTTTAAGCTGAGACACTGGTCTTCTCCATTCTCCTGCCTTTGGACTCAGACTGGAACTTACACCATCAGCTCTCCTCGTGCTCAGGCAGTTGGACTCAGATTAGAACTATACCACTGACTCTCCTGGATCTCCAGCTTGTCAAATGCAGATTTTGGGACTTGTCAGCCTCTATAATCACATGAGCCAATGCTTTTAATAAATGTATATGTATATGTCTTATTTCTATCCTATAGGTTCTGTTTCTTTGGAGAATTCTAACTAATAACACTATCTAATTATGGTAATGCTTCCCCTACCCAAAGAATGGGCAACCAGCCCCAGAACAATTAAGTGAGATAAAACAAGCTAGGGAGAATCTAACACCAAAGGGGTCAAAAGTATGCTCTATCTGCTACCAGTCCAGTGACTTCAGAACAGACAGACACATTTCCCAGATAATGGTGAACTACCTCATATGTAAAAACAGGCATTTAAACAGGAGTGGGAGGGAAGAGAGGAGGAGCCTACTGTCAAAAGCACTGTCACACACAAAGTAAGAAAACTGACTTCTCTATGACAGTGAAGAGGGGAGGGAGAGGGTGCTGGTTTAGTTAAATGAAGAATTACACATAGCTACCTACCTGTCACTTCTCTAAAGCCCTTGGAGGCTACAGTTTTATCTGAAGAGGAAAACCATCCAACCTAGATCCAGCCTGTTTATGTTTCCAGATAAGGGATTGCAGAGAAGCCTGGAAATGTATGATTGTGTCACTGATTACTCCAGAAGTACTTTCCAGCAGCCCCAGTAGTTATTAGAACCACCTCTAGTGCTTTATGCTACCAATCAAGCCTTATGTTCAAAGTACTATTCTTTCTCATAGATCTCTAAAGCTCTGTGTTAAGCTTTGGAAAAAGATACGATTTTTGCTTCAAGGTTTATTCAGCTCAGCAAAGACCTCAGAGATGACCTTAATTTTATATTTTTCTGAGTCCTTTTTAAAAGTCCTTTTTAAAAAGTGTACTGGTTGATGATGTGGTTGCTAGAATGCTCCCCACCCCTGCCTGGTGGACAAAGTGCTAGAGCTCTAGAAATGTCTCATTATGAAGCCACTGCAACCACTGTCATCCCCTGAAAGTGATCCAGAAGCAGATCCCTCGGACTCCGCAGAGATGTCCTTGCCACAGGCAGTTTTACTGCATAAATTCAGCCCCACTTCACTGTAAAGTCTCATTAGCAGACACATCTCCTTGACTAATCTGTAGAAGTGATGAAGGGGTTATTTCTTTTTCTTGCTACTTTGTTATTTCTGGCTTGGTGCTAAAGCTAAGCAAGAAAATAATACTAATAGAACTTTTCCATAGAAACACCAACTACAGAAGATAAATTAAAAGAAAGCCATACATGAAGCAGAAAAATAAGAAAATCTGTAGAGCATTTGATCAACCCAAATAATACAGACAACATACGATCTTTAAGTATACACTTTTAAATCTGACTGTGTATCAGACCACAAAGAAAATCTCAAGATTTTAAGTTGCTAGTCACTGAACCACAATTACACCATCAATCCTGTAATATTAGAAATAAAGAACCCAAAATGCCCCCCAAACTATATGTATACTTGATAATTTAAAAATCATACTGAAAGAGAAAATCAAAATGGAAATTGCAAACTACATAGAACTTAATGGCAAGGGTTTGCAGAGCAAATGTGACAGGATACAGCCAAAGTAGTTCTCAGAGGAAAATGTATAGCCTTAGATGTATGTATTAGAAAATAAGCAAGAGTAAGTAACTAAGCCAAGCTTTCTTTCAACTTAAGAATCTTTCAGTGGGTGGGGATGGGTGTAAAATAAACCCAAAGAAAATATGATAATTATCAAAGTTAAAAGCAACTGTTAATGAAACCAAAAAAAACCAAAACAAACAAGAACCATAAACACAGTGGGGTCTATCAACAAAGCCAAATGGTTTTACTTTGTAAATATCAGCAATTATTTGTCCTGAAAGTAGGTGGAGGCACAGGTATCTTTACCAACTTCAATTTAGCTTGGGGTAGAGTTGGAACAGCCTTGCAAAGAACAAGCCAGATGCCCAGGGCCACATTTGTAGGCTTTTACTCATATCATCCATGTGTGTTTGATAAGGAGACAGAAGGAAACACTTAGGGTGGTCCACAAAGCTGAGAGAGGTTTAGCCCATGTAAACCCAGTGGTGGTGAAATCAGGACCAGTCCACGTGAGATTAGTGAAGGATCCTAGGTTGGCTCACAAGCATCACATCTTTGCCACCCCAATATTTTCAAATAACAATTTCTCTTTGACTCTTTAAAATGGGAGAAATAAAGACCTATTCTTTATTCAGAAATAATTAAAAAGTGGGAAGGGAGATGTAGGTTATAACTCCTCCTTCAGGTTCCCAGCTACATCACTTCCTCATTTATCTAAAGTAGACATCCCCACCCCACCCCCAGGCCACTCCTTATCACAGGACCTGCTTCCTTCTGTGGAATTCATCACAGTCTGTAAGTATCTTGTTTACTAATGACTTTAAATGACATATTGTCCCCATCTGTCCCTACTGGAATGTGGGCTCCAAAGGGACAGCTCTGGTCTGTCTTGTCCACTGTTCTCTTCCCCCAACTCTCATATGATACCTGAGAGATCTACAGAATAATATTAAGGAAACGAGGGGCGCCTGGGTGGCTCAGTCGGTTAAGCGTCTGCCTTCGGCTCAGGTCATGATCCCAGGGTGCTGGGATCGAGCCCCGCATCGGGCTCCCTGCTCCGCGGGAAGCCTGCTTCTCCCTCTCCCACTCCCCCTGCTTGTGTTCCCTCTCTCGCTGTCTCTCTCTGTCAAATAAATAAATAAAATCTTTAAAATATATATATATATTAAGGAAACGAGTGCAGCAATATGCCTTGTCATGGGAACACTATGCAGTATTACCGAAGACTCTCCTGAACGCTGTTTACTATGCCAAGGGATCACAAGGCCTTTGCTTAGTTTCATGAGCACCCACAATGAAGAAACGAAAAGGGAAATGAAATAATAATGGTCATTTGGGCACTTATTTCACACACTGGGAACTTAGTCAGACACTCGTACCTTGAAAGATTTTCCGTCACCTTCCTCTCCAGCTGCCGCCCCTCTAAATGGCCTTTCTCCCCACACTGGATATGCCCAGTCAGGCTCCAAAAGGCTCCAGTCAATCAGTACTGGCCCCACGAGCCTCCCTCAGGTGCATCCTTTTCTCTGCCATTAGCCATGTGAAGAAGCTGACATGTCTGGAAGATTTCTCTTGTAGAATCTGACAGGCTTGAGTGGGTGGCATTTTTGACGGCTAGGGCCTGATTATCCCATTCACCCCTTGACATTTCCTCGGCTCTGCTACTCTCTCGACACACTCATGCCAACAACTGCTTTCAGCAGATGCTTCTGAGAAGCCAAGGCCTGCTGACACCAGCTCCCACTTCTGTGGGCTTTGAGGGCATTGTGTGGCTCTGTCCAGCTTTTGCAGGCATGTGGACATGAGGCCTCAGAACACAATCAGGCCCAGGACAAGTGTGAAGGCCCAAGGGGCTAGAGCAGACCTCTCTTTCCTCCCATCCTGAGTTTTCTAGGCTCTGTTCTAAGATTAGTGGCACTTGGGAAATACAGGAAAACAGCTAGAGAAAGTCTAGTCATATACCAATTCATTTATTCATTCATTCATCCACTAAATATTTACTGAGTGCCGATGATATGCCAAACACTGAACCAGGAGCTGGGAACAGGACAGTGACCAAAGGCTCACTGCCCCCAGGACACCCGTTGGTTGGGAAGACAGCAAACACACCATCCCAAATAGTCTGTCAATTGTAACTAATGATAGAAATGGAAGGAAGAAGGTGGTATGTGAGATAATAAGCAGGAACTACGTTTAGTTGTAGAAGTCAGAGACTGCCTGTCTGATGGGATGGATTTAAAGGTGAAGGAGAAGGAGCCAACTGCCCAGAGAGCAAGAGGCAGGGTGTTTAAGGTACGGAGGACAGTTTGCGGGTGCAAAGTTCTGAGATAGAAAACAGTTTGTTCGAGGAGATGAAAATAAGGTCAATGAAGCTGGAACACATTGATCAGGGAGAGAGCTGCGATGATGAGAGAGAGGTGGGCAAGGACCAGAGTGTGCAGGGCCTCGTATGTTAGGAAGGGACTGTGGAACTGTCTTTATTCTGAAAACAGTGAGAAGTCAGAGGAGAATTCTAAACTAGAAGCAGCATTACTCTTCTATGGGATCCAGGAATTAGAAAAAAAGAAAAAGGAACTTGCAACATGAAGACCAAATGCAAGCATGTCCCAGCAGTGGAATTCCCACTTTCTGACATGTAAAGTACATTTTCTGGGACAAAGACATAGATTCTCCACCTTGACTACAAGAATCCCTATTGGAGATTAACATCAAGATCACTGTCTTACAGCAGAATCTCCGGGAAGAATAACCAGAATCTATATATTTTTTAAGGCAATCACAACTGATTCCAGAATACAGCATAGCTCAAGAAACCCTGAGCCAAGAGATGCAGTTCTTTCAAGATGTTACTACTTAAAAGTCAGTCACTAAAACAAATGAAGCAAGAACAAAGCAGACAGACAGGACAGCCATGGCAAGAGGCACATGGAGAAGATAAAAAGCAAGAAGGGCAGGCATCTGGGAGAGAAGGCAGCACACCATAAATATCTGTCTCATCAATGGGTAGGTCCCAGGCAGGAAAGGAATCCCACAATACCTGGAATGTCTTGAGCACTGACTGGTCCCTAGAGAGAAGGCTACTGCCACTTTTACACATATCTGCTTCACTTAGAACAAAACACAGAAGAAGATGGAGGCAGCTTTCCTACCAAGTTCCAACTACCAACTTTAGGACCCCACATTTGCCCCTTGAATGTCTGTGATGGGAAATGCCGAGTAGCTAGGATAAACACAGGTGAGGGGACCCAGAATATGGTGCTTTCCAACTGCTTTTACACTAGCTTTCCACACAATGTTCCACATGGCTGCATCCCCTACAGCACCTAGCATAGTGCCTTGCACTGAGTAGGGGCTTGGTTAAGTGTTGACTACAATCCACACATAAGCTATAAACAAGGATTTCACAACCTCTGCGTTACTGGCATTTGGGGCTATATAATTCTCTATTTGGGGGGCTTTTCTGTGCATTCTAGGATGTTTAGCAGCATCCCTGATGCTACAGACTACATGTTTGTATCCCCTCACCCAAACAATTCACATGGTGAAACCTACCCACCCCCCATGGTGATGGTATTAGGAGGTAGGGTCTTCGTGTGGTGATTAAGTCATGAGGTTGGAGCCCTCATGAATGGGACTAATGCATGGATAGAAGAGGCCCCATAGAGCTCCCTCACCCCTTCTACTATGTGAGGACACAGGGGGGAAGATGGCCATCCACGAACCAGGAAGCAGGCCCTCACCAGACACCAAATCTGACGATGCCTTGACTTGGACTTCTCAGCCTCCAGACTATAAGAAATATGGTATCAGGTTAGAGCAGCCCCAAAGTACTAAGACTTCTGGCCCTTAATCACTAGATACCAGTAACACATCCCCGCCCCCCCATTGTGATGAATAAAAATATCTCTAGACATTGCCAGAGCCCTCTGTGTGTGTGTGGGGGGGTGCACATGCACATGTGCATGGGGTATGTGCAAAACACAGATATAAGCCACATGAACAAAAGCTCTTCAGTATTTTTAAGACTATAAAGGCATATTGAAACCAAAAAGGTTGAGAACTCTTGCTCTAGATTTAGAGAAACTCAAACGTGTAATAGTCAAAAGGAATGTGTAAACCCTGATGGAATTACAGTTTTTAAAGGGGGATTTAAAAGCATATTTGGGGAACAAGTGGGAAAATCTGAATATTCACTGTATTTTATTTTTTTATCTTTTATTTATTATTATTTTTTAAGTAGGCTCCACACCCAGTGTGGAGTCCAATGCAGAGCTTGAACTCACAACTCTGAGATCAAGACCTGAGCTGAAATCAAGAGTTGGACGCTTAACCGACTGAGCCATCCAGGTGCCCCTGAGTATTTACTATATTTTAGATAACATTAGGAAATTATTGCTAATTATTTCCTGAGTATGTAAAAGTTGTGATTGTGAAGAGAATGTTCTTAGAAGATGAGGCTGAAGGTTTCGGGGTTGATATCTGCAATGTACTGTGACTCACGTACACATGAAACATGCATACACACATACATGTGTGGAAAAAGCAAAGTGGCAAAATGTTCACAGGCATTGGATCTGGGTGGTGGGTATATAATGTACATTTTGTGATTCATTCATTATATATTTTTAAATTCAATGTTTAATAATAAAGTTGGAAAAATGGATTTGATTTTGAGTGATGAAGAGACATGGTGAAGGAAAATAGGAGCTCTTTTAGTTTTTCTCTTCTAAATCTTACAAGGAAAACGGCAGGAGTAAAGTGAGTGGATACTGGATGGACATGCCATTGAGCCAGGGCTCCTGGCCATGTCAGAACAAAGCTTGGGGCTAATTCAACATGGCACTTATCTCCTCAACCCCATTTAGAGCCATTCTTGGAAAGACAGGATTCCCTCCTGGATGCGCTGACTAATCAGTTTCAATTTGCAAACACAGCAATCCTTCAGGCTCTATGTTGGGACTCTCATCCCCATCTACTCCTCTGTCTTATAGTATACCACCTTATTCACCTCTCAGCTGCTTTGGCTCACCTCTCAGGCACAGCAGCACCTTAAAGGATCATTCATAACCCAATTTATGGATCTGTTAGTTTCATCAGCTTAGCTCTAGTTATTTTAAACACTTTACTTCTATGGCGAATACAAAAAAAAAAAAATAATGAGCCATGTAAGGGGAAAAGTGTCAAAATTATCTAAACAGAGCAAACTGCAACCATAAATTTCATATCTCTTCAAGAGATGATAAAAACACCCAGTTGGAATAGCACCCGGGTGATTTAATAAACTTAAAAGAACACATCACACAACACAGGGCATTCATTACTCATGTTGAAATGGTAATAAATTTGGAAGTCTGGTACAAGCATCTGGAGGGTAGTATCTCCCTCTAGGTTCTAGCTGTGAAATGATGAGATAAAGCTTCCTTCCTAGTCAGTGGGCTTTACCAGGGAAGCCCAGAAGTGGGGCAGTGAGAAAAACCCAGTGAGAGTTTCCTCGTCATAAAGACTCAAAGGGAGTCAAGAGCTTGCCTCAAATTACCCTCTCTCAATGCCGCACTTGGGAGTACCATTTAACACCAGCCAGTCAAGCAAAAGAATTTGGCTCTAAACACCATTTCCCTGACCTCAATCCTCCAGCACCCCCAAATGACCTGAGTCTCAATCTCTCTGAATGCATAAAAAGGCATTTGTATCTAAACCAGAAGTTCTCAAACGGTTTCGTATGTGCCTTGCACCTCCATTTTTGTCTAATGAAGGCAATGCAAACAGATTCATATATACAGAGAACAAATTGGTGGTTATCAGGGAGAGGGAATGAGGGAATGGGCAAAATCAGTGAAGGAGATTAAGAGGTACAAACTTCCAGTTATAAAATTAAGTCACAGGAATGGGAAAAAAAGACTATGCACCCCTTCTCAGAATGTTTTTAAATTCATAAAAATAGGACACAAAGATTACCAAGAACATCAATAGTATTGCAATAGAGTTATCAAAATATTTTAAAAACAAACTTGTGATTTGGCAAGAGATCAGTTTATTAATGCATTAAAGAAAAAGATCTAGCAGCAGACCTAATAACAACCATAATTTCAAAGTAGTGAGTGATGAGCATAAATAATACTTTGGGATATCAGCATCAACTGTAATGTGATATGAAAAGATGTATGATTCGATAGATGACAGTCACAGATTCTGTTTAAAAACACTGCTTTGTCGTCTACATTCATAAATGAAGGAAATGCTAACTTTGCAGTTAAAAGTGAAAGTACATAAAGATGTCATTTTTTTCACATCCCAGTTCAGACTCCTTGAATTCTATCCATGGACCCCAGGTTAAAAATGTCTCATCCCCATCCTTCAATAACCTTGACGGTCGTTAATCTTCAAGATACAGTCAGTTGGAGGAAGATGTATTTCTGGCTCCAAGGCTCACCCCCTGAACTTGTCTCTGCCTTCCTAGCTCCACCAGTCTATGGCTATCAACTCCTCTTTCTCTTCCTACCTAGCCTCATGCCAAGTCTCTCTAACTGGGCCTGGCTTCCTCTTCTCCCGACCATGCATTCTTTCAACAGTGTCTATGCACTTTGTTCCTTCACCCATCCAACATGCATCTCCTGTGTCTGTATTATGTAACAAAGGGAGATTCAAGCCTGAAATAAAAAAGATAAAAGATGCATTTCCTAATCACTAGAAACTATAGGCCCTCCTCCTCCAAGACTGTAAACTTTCTGAGGTCAGGAGACCATGTCCCTGATCTTCTCTCTGTACCCCCAATGCTCAGCATAGTAATTATACAGAAACATCAATAAATATTTGTTGGATGATGGATAGCTGTATGAAATGAGTAGGTGAAGTTGGCAGGTAAATGTGTGGATGGATAGATATATGGGCAGAAATCTTTATCTTTTTGATATTTATCATTGTAGGTACACCTTGATCCCCTCAGCTAAGATAGCCAGTGGCTTTCCCAGTTTGGTACTGGTGCCCTTAATCCCCTTCCATTAAATACTCATAGTCAAACTCTGCTCTGGTGAAGGAAAGGCAGAGGATGGATGACCCCTCCACAGAGTGAAATGAAATGGAAATTCACTGCAATCTTCCCATGTCAACAAGCACCACTCCAAGTTTCATCAAGGAAATCAAGTGTCCCAATCTGATTATCAAAATTAGATGATGACCCTAGAAGATAGTCATTCAGGGTTCACATTCAGGTCCTACGACCTGACTCCCCTCAGGTTGTTTCAGCCACAAACTTGGATTGCAATGAGAAATTTGCTCTGTCTCTGTCAGGATGCCTTTCCAGCCCCGACAGCTTAGTCTTGAGGTCTTAGTCCCTAGCAGGTTGTTCGCCTAAGTTCTCAAGCAGCTGAAAAGGATAAAACACCCCAGGTCTGCTGGTATTTCTTTATCTCTTCTCACCCCTCCACTTGCTGGGTTAATCTTGACATAGCTTCTGTGAACAAGGGACTTGTACCCCAAAGCAGGTATCCTCTCTGGCCCTGCCCTGGAGTCTAGACCATGAAACAGGATCAAGAATCTACAAGTCTCAATCTATTCCCTCCTTTATTCACCAAGTAAATGCTGAGTACTTCTATGAACTGTGTGTGTACTGATCAATATTCCAGACTCTGGAGTCAGACTGAATTCAATGTTCTTTTTCAACCACCACTGACTGGCCTTGTGACTGTATTTTAGTCATTTGAATCTCAACTTCCTTGTCTGTAAAATGGTGATAATAAGATCTGCCTCCCTGTCTTGTTACATGGATTAAGTATGAAAAAGACTGCAAAGGGTTTGTTGTACATTAGCAGTTTATATATTAGCCAATATTTGTGTTGTTGATGGGAAAGCAGGATGTAAGACCATAAAGAGCTTGCTCTGAAGTTGGTGAAACCAGAGGTCTACAATTCAACCAGGTCATTCCCAAAGAAAAATTAGTAAACATGTCCTTGATTAGGAGACACAAACCATACATATTCAGTAGTGGCTGTAGGAGCTGTAGATCTTTTGTTCTGTTCTTATTACCATCACCATCATCATCATCAATAAGACAGTGGGAGGAAAATTTTGAAGGTGATGGATAGGTTTATGGTGTAGATTGTGGTGATAGTTTCACAGGTGTGTACTTCTCTCTAAATTCATCAAGTTGTATACATTAAATATATAGAGTTTTTGTGTTTCAGTCATACCTCAGTAAAGTGGTTAAAAAATAATGCAACTTTCTTCCAACCAATACTCTTAAATGAGTGTAAGAGAGCTGTGAAATGTAACAATAATAATTATATTAACAACAAATAACAATTTTAACTGTGCATTAACCATTGCACTAAGTGCTTGAAATGAATGATTTCTTTCAGCTTTCACAACAACCCTTTAAGGCAGGTATTACTGTTCATATTTTATAAAATAAGTTACTGAAGACCTCAGAGTCAAAATGATTTACCTAAGTATGTGAATCTAAGTAGTGAAACAAAGATATTTCCCAGTTTTTCCCAAGCCTCAAATGATTCATGTTAATATTTTCTATATTGATAATAATTGATAAAATTATTCATTACTCTAGAACATTGATTCCCAATCACTCAATAAGCACCTACTACAAGCTCGTTACTAAAAATTGCTCATGATACAATGGTGAACAAGACAGACATGTTGGATACCATTTTTCCCTTCCTAGAAAGGATATCTAGTATACTAGATAGAAGGGATATCTAGAGATACTAGATTGGGAAGATACTTAGTCAATAATCACATGTATTTTTTAAAGTAATTCCCAGTGTGCAAAGTAGTTCCAAGGAGAAATAGAAAATAATATAGGGGCTTGAATGGTATCTCCTACTAATTTATATTGCCTGCAAGGCTAAGGCTTAGGTGTATTCCCAAGTTCCTACAATCTATTGTTAAATCCGGGCCCCCCCCAACACCCAACTCTCTCAAAGATTGTGCTGTGTCTGTGAGATGTGGGAAAAGCACAAAAGGCACACCCATTTCCTTTGCAAGCAAAGCTTTAAAAGGACACATAGAATACTTTGCTGTGCAAAAGACAACCACGACAGCCCCTCATCCAATTATTCCCTCTATAGTTGTAATAGGACTCACTTTGGAAAATTCTGGGTAGGAATTTAAAGCACCATTCATCACTGAACCTAGCCCTACCCATCTTCAGTCTTTTTCCAGCCAGCTGTTCCTACAGATGTCACTTCCTGCCAGATGTGTTCATAAAAAGCCTCAATCAACCTCCAATCCCAAGCAGGAGGAGAAGGTTTTCAACTTTTGAGGTCTTTCCACTCGGACACAATGGGACTCTTGACTAGCTTTTCTACACCAATCTCACCCCATGAAATGGGTAAAAGCCACCAAGGAGTCTATACTGAAAAGATTCATGGAATACATTTTCCCATTGATAGTCCTTGACCTGACATTTTTATCACAAACAGTAATTTTCATAATTACAGAAGCCATGCCATTCCAGGAAATGCAGATCTCCTGTTATTCATGATTCTTTTCCAACTCTGAGGGTAGAAAATTCAAGACCCAAGTTTTCCTGACTTTTATCAAATGTTGGGCAATACCCAAATTTCAAGTTAACACAAGCCCTGTTTCTTGAGAAGTATTAAAACGATTGATGAGATACATGAGTTTATAACCTCACTAGGCTATGTGTTGTCTTGGGTAACACAAAAACTCTCGATGCACCAGTTTTCTCACCTGTACAATAGTAATCACCACATTACCTCTATCTCACGGAGATGCTGGATGAAATGAAATAATACATGAAAATGGCTAACACAACTGGCATATAAAAAGTACTATTCCATAACTATCCTTTCCCCACACCACTCCAAACATATAATAACAGTTAAAAGAAGAGTATCCCAGTGAAGATATGATTTCTGGCTCAAAATACTTAAAGGACTGGCATAGGAAAGAGACCAAATTTACTCTGGGTTTTTAGCATAGAACCAGGACCATTTATCACCCATCCATTCATCTGCTCAACAGATATTTTCTGATTACCTAATATGAGCCAGACCCTGTGTCCATTGCTAGAGCAACAGTGGAGAGCAAGGCAGACTTTATATGGGCTGTTGTGGGGTTCACATCCTGGGAGCCAATGGATAGAGTTACAGGACAGGCCCTGAGACACACTGTGTGCGTGACCTTTCTAATATTTAAAGCTATCTGAGAAAGAGGTGGAATATATTGTGGAATATTCATTTGGAGTCTTTTGACATTGTAAAAGGGACTCCACATAAGATGGAAAGTTGGAATTCTGAAATTCCTTTCAACCTGGCAACTCTTTGAGAAACACGAGTCCAGAATTCATCTTCTGTAGTTTAACTAAATGCCTTGCTCTTCTATCCACACAGCCAGTATTTATTAACCCACTTTAATGCCTAGCATGTGGCAGCAATTAAATACATAATCAATCTATTATAGCTATTTCCATTGATTTAATACCCATTTCACACATTATTTACCATACTGATTCTTTTAAACCTATCACATATTTATCCCTGCCCAAGAGTAGGCAGTTTAAGAATATTCTTAGATGACAACAAATGGCATAAAAAGTATTGAGAGTCAATCAACTCATTAATAAATATTCTGGCTCTAACTCCTATCTGCTGTCTAAACTTGGACAAGTTAATTAAACTCCAGAAGCTTCCAATTTCCCACCTGGACAATGGACAAAGTAGTCCTTAACATTTAATATTATAGGGAGAATTAAATGAGGCTATAGAGCATCAAAGTGCCCAGGTTGGTGCCAGGCACATGTTGGGTACTCAATTAATGTACTTCTCTCCAACACCAGATACAGGAGTAAGTCATTTGGAATAGACAAGAACCTATAGGTCCCAAGTGCTGGGTAACCAGATTATCTACGGTTAAATGATAAATTGATAATGTCTTCAAGATGCCAAGGGAAGATGAGAAGGAAAGCTATCGTAACAGTTAAATAGCCAGGTTCTGACTAAGAGTAAGTGTGCACAGACATGGATTGTGCATCTCCTTAACTAAATGATCTTGAATAGTTCACTTCTCTGGACCTCAGCTTCCTATTGTGTAAAGGGAGAATAATTATATTAACCATACAGTGCTATGAAACTTAACATCTTCATGTAGAACACCTAGCACTTAGTGTGGCACAAAATAATCACTCAATGAAAATGTAGCTCTATTATCCATATATAACCATATATATCCATTTACATGGATATATATACTTTTTTTTTTTAATATAGAGGGGTTGGGCAGAAGGAGAAGGAGAGAGAATCTTAAGCAGGCTCCACACCTAGCATGGAGCCTGACACAAGGCTTAATTTCACAACCCTGAGATCATGACCTGAGCAGAAATCAAGACGCTTGACCAACTGAGCCACCCAGGCACCCCTCTATTAGCCATATACTGATTATTAGGAAGGTTCCTAATGAATCAAATTTGGTATTAAATGACTCAAACTAAATGGGATTTGTTTTTTCCGCCTAAACTTTGGAACAGAGTACAGAACACCACTTACTGTGGTGGTGGGAAGATCTCGGAGCTCCTGGGGAAGGGAATTATTGGGATCTTTTTATTTTTTCTGAAAAGTTCTATGAAAGCCTGAGTGTCTGGAAGAGACTCTGTAGAAGAGCATGACACTGACATAATGGAAAGGAAAATGCTGTAACCTACCGCAGGTCCTAAGCACACAACCACACTTCTCAAAGGGATATTCATCTTATTCTTGTTTTACTTCCAAAGGTTTATTAAAAGAGAACAAAGGAGTTGCACATTATTATTCATTAATTCAAATATTTATGAGAGTCAAACATTGCTCTAGCCATTGTCCTAGGCATTGTGCTGGACCTAGAGTTAAGATGGTGTGCAAATGCTACCTTTGTGGAACCTAAATTCCAAATATTAATCAAATGGGTCACATTTGAAGATGGCACCACCTGTCAGCCCTGCCCTCAGATTGTTCTCTTAGATGTGGAGAGAGATATGGCCCAGTGAGTGCGTTTTCCCTTGGATCTGAAAAGGTTGGTCTGGGGTAGGAAGTACAGGCTGGACCCAGACTGCAGTGCGATGCAATATGTATAATGCACAACAGGAGAGCCTCTACTGGCTGGGGAGAGCTGTCCTAGGTGCTGAAAGGGTGCTGCGATAAGGAACAGACACAGTCTACCCTCTGGGAACTTAAAAATAAAGACAGAATGTAATGGAAGCCAGAAGAGTGGGCGTGGGAGAGGAGAGACTACAGGGGCTGCAGAAGGGAGAGGCACATCCCACTAGGGATGTAGGATCCTAGGGGACCTAGACTACATCAGCCCCACGCTGTTATGGCAAATTCTGAGGGAGATGTGAAAGAACCTGGGACTTTGAGAGGCTCAGTGGGGCTGGGTGGGAAAGGAACAGTGTGTTTTCACATCCAGTATAGGCCAGGCTGGCCCAGAAATATCTGTGCTTTGAGTCCTCTGGGATAGTTCTGAATTGGAGAAGAGAACATAGCTATGAGGGAAAAAGAAAAGGAACAACATTCCTTAAGCAGCCTCCATATCCAGTTATATGGCTCTGGGGAGGGTGGGGGAGTCCAGATTTGTAGTGTTTGCTGATTTCCATGGTGTAAATACTCCCACTATGCATGACCTATTTCAAGCTACAATGGCTTAACGCCAGCTTGCAAGATTCCTTAAAAAAAAAAATTAACCAAAAGCTCTCAGAAGTTGATATAGGCAGGCTCTAGTACATCACTGATTGTGGGCCAAAGAACGGCTTGAAGCACTGTACATATATTATCTCAATGAACAGTCACAATCTTCAGAGGTAGTAACTGTGAGTCCATTTTACAGATGAGAGGACCGAGGCCCAGAGAATAAACTGACTTGTCTAGAGTGACACAGCAAGAGCATGGTATTAGCTAGGATTTGACTCAGATGTGTCTGACTGTAAAGTCTATGAACTTTTCACAGCAGGTGTCGAGCTCTTGACATCAGGCTCATCAACCAAAAGCTCACACCAGCTGGGCGCCCACCTGCCCACCCTGCTAAGTAAGTGACCGACCAGATGGGACCTCAGAACATCCACAAAGTGAAAAGGAAGACAGACGAGCAGAGACTGGACTTATCTCCTCATCTTTCGGGAGCTGAGAGAAGCCCTCCTGCCTGCTGGCTTTGGCTGAGCCTTGCACAGCTTCCTGAACTCGGCATCCTTTCTGAAAGGGCGCATGGCCTGGACTCAATGGCTGCAAGAAAACCGGATGGGCTTGAGCGACACCAGCCCTGGCCTGTGGAAATGAGCAACTCTAAGTACTTTTGGAAAATGAATATTATCTCCCATAGTCTGGCATCTGCCCCTGAAGTCAAGCATTCCAAAAAGAGAAGGGCAGCTACTTATGAGGCAGGAAAAGAGAAGGGATGCACGAAGTAAGCAGGCAGAAGGCAGTCACCCCAAGCCCAACACTAAGTTCAGTAACTCACAACTTCACACCAGTGAGCTCATGTGCATCCACAGATGGGGCTGAAAGAGGCCTGGGATGAGTGTTACCATTCACTCATCCTTGAGAAAGGACAGGGGTGATGCCAACCACCTATATGCCAAGTACATTACACTGCATAACTCACTAGTCCTTGCAGTTAGCCTCTGACTTGGAAATCTTTTGCAGATGAGATAGCTGAGCCAGGAAAAGGAGATTCATTATCTACCCCAAGTCCTACAGCTAGGAAGTGGCAGGGATTTGGGTTTCAGTCTGTCTTATTCTATGTTCTGGCCTCCATACCTCTCTGAAAGGGATACAGTGCATCCTCCATGTAGCTGGGCATCTGCCCCTACCAGTCCCCACTAAGTTTCTAAATGTTGGGTCCTGGGTGGGGGGCCCTGGAGTGGGATATGCAAAGACTTCAGGAATGGAGGTCTGAATCGTATAGTCTTGGAAAAGCACGAAGAGGTTATGCAAATATGATCTTGTCACCACTCCTTGTCACTCATTGCTGAGCAAGCACTCTGCTGAAAAGTAAAACTAACTTTTCTTAGTCTCCTGTAACATGTGGCTCCATCTTTTGTTCCTACTATGCCACAAAGGTAGGAAAGCCAGGGGTTAAGCGCACAGGCTTTGTGGTCTGACAAATTTGCACTCACCTCCCAGATCTGCTCCTTTGGGCAAGTTAGTTAGTCTCACTGAGCCTGTTTTCCCATCTGTAAAACAAGAGTTGATGATAGCTGCTTTATGAGGTTGTTGTAAAAATTAAATAAGATCAAATAAATGAAGTGCTACATAGTATCTGATGACTAGTAATTTCTCAGGCTATGTTAGCTCTATAAATACCATCATCATCATCATCAAAAATATTTTGTTATCATTACACCCTTTCACTGATATGCAAATGAAACTTATGTTTGGGCAAGACTGATCACAAGAAATTATGTAACAAGCACTCCCTATGTATGTCCAGAGAGAAAAGTATAAACGATGGAGGACAGGATGGAAACCAGTGTGGACACAGGCAGGCTGAAATGGCTCACAGGTGGACACTGGGAACATGGTGCTGTAGATGGAGTACGAGGGTGTGAGTGGTGCTGAACAAGGTCATGCACAGGAGAGAACAAAGGGTGTTCTTTCTCCTAAAGAAATACTGACTCCTGACAGCCCGGGGAGGGCAGAAATTGATACAGGTCCTAAAGGGAATCTGTGCTTTGGGTGCTGCAGCTCTGGGAGCAGCCAGAGGGCAGGATTCTGTGTCACTGCATGGGGTGAACTGCAGAGGGGCTTACCTATGTTCAGTCAACACTCTGCAGGTCACTTCAGGGATGGTCATTAAGATGTTAAGATTCTCCCCCAGGAGAAGGGGGAGAAAGGAAGGGAATGGAAAAGAGAGAGAGAAGTGGAAGCCAAGGAGGGCCATGGAGGAAAGAAAAGGAAAAAAAAAAAAAAAGGATAAACCAGAGGGAAAGGAGGGGAGAACAAAAGGAGAGAGGAGTGAGGGAAGACACAGCACTCAGCACTGCTCTAAGGCATTCTCTATATACCGTTTACCTGCAGAGTGTCTGTCTCTACCACCAGCCCTGCCCCCCGCTGCCCCATCATCCATGAGAACAAAGACCACTTCTACCTGTTGTCAAGGCATGCAGTGAGTACTCAATAAATGTATGAGGGAGGAATGAAGAAAAAGATGGAGGGAAGGACGCTGGGAGAGAAGGAGGGAGGGAGGAGAGAAGTCTCCTCTGGAACCCCTGTTACATGGAGAGAGAAAAGCCTTCCCTTCCCCTCTGGTGTTTTATCTAAGCAGTTGGCAGAACTAAGGCAGTTTTGCTTAAAAATCATTTCCCAGGGGATTAGCATCCCCTTTCACACTTAAAAGCTTTCCCCAAAGCCAAAGAATGAATTGATTTTCCTATAACTAATCACACTCCCATTTAATAGCAGGAAGCTGCTGCTTTATTTTCTATCTCTGTCTCTAAAAAGTGCAGACTGAACATTCACCCCACCTTTCCTCCACCAAGTGTAGGACACCAGAATGATGAAGGTGCCACTCAAGAGGGTGCCCTCCCTCTCCCCCAAACCTTCACAGCCACTGCGGTCTCTGAAGAGGGTGACGCGTGTGGCCGGAAAGCCCATAAAGGGCACTTCATATCTCATGGTGTCAGTGTCAACCTCTCTCTGGCCCAAGCATTGGTCTGTTTGTACAGGTAAGAATGAGAGTCTCATCTTGAGAACATTTCACCCTGAGTGCAGGGCTGGAGGCTGTGGAGTCCCTGTCCAAACCACAGAGGTTACTGAGAGGAAAAATAATGTGGCAGCTTGTCCATAAGGACCCCAGCTTACCTTCCAAGCCTGTGTTTACTTAAGCAGGGATCAATGTTGAGCACAGAGAGAGATGTGGTATTTGCATAGAATCTACCCTCAACTACTCTCCTGGGCTTACATTCCACATCCTGAGGTACCAAACTGGAGACCATTCTCAGGAATATGAATACCACCCCACTGCAATGAAGTAGTTCACTTTGCTCTATGATCTGCACATCGGGACTGACTTCAAGTTTTATTCAAGCCTACTCAACCAGACTGAAAGGATTCAGATTAAATCCAACCCCATCCACATGCGGTCAACGGGAGCAATTGCTGAGTAAAAAACAGCAAGTTGCATGTGGCACCATTCCATTTGTGTTCACTGGGGAAGAAATGTAAATCCCCGCAATACTTTGTTCCTGGATATTAGTATTTGTGAAGTACCAAAAAAAAAGAAAGAAAGAAAGAAAAGAAAATATAAATTCATGATAAAGGCTGCATCTCTAGAGAAAGAAAGGGAAATGAGAAAGGAAAATGATGAGGGTAGCGTATCTGTGATTTTTAAAATTTCATTAAAAATATTAGGAGAGAGAAAGCTTCTGATTTGGGGTGGTAAGTTCATAGTTATTCATTTTCCATTTTCTTTACATTATCTTGTACTTTTATATACCTTTAAACTACATGTACCTTTAAACTACATCTGGGTTTTTTTTAACTTTTATTTTTAAAGATTTTATTTGAGAGAGAGAATGCACACGGCACAAGCAGAGGTAGGGCAGAGGAGGAGGTAGAGAGAATCTCAAGCAGACTCCACGTTTATGAGGAGCCCAACCTGGGGCTCGATCCCAGGACCCTGAGATCATGACCTGAGCTAAAATCAGACTCAGCTGACTGAGCCACCCAGGCACCCCTACATCTGTATTTTTTTTAATTTGAAAAAAGGGGGGGCTGTGTACAAAAGAAAAGCTAGCTCTACACACTCAGTCATTTCCTGTCCAAATCTCCATGTATTATTTCTTCCTTTCTAAATCAGTGTCTCAACCTCAGCACTGCTGACACTTATGGGCGGGTCGTTCTTTACTGTGTGGGGGCTGTCCAATGCACTGTAGGATATTTAGCAGCATCCCTGGCCTCCACCCACTAGATGTCAACCGCATGTCACTCCCAGTTGTGACCTGGACATTGGCAAGTGTCCACCTGGGGCAAAATCACACTCAGATAAGAACCACTGGCCTAGATGAAACCATACATTTCACTCTACTTTCTCCTTTTCTGGCACAGTGCACCACACATACATAGTACATTAGTGTTTTCTGAGGACTTTTGCATTCATTTTCTTACTTTGGTTTTGAATTGCCCCATTTGAGGAGGTGGGGTTGTTATCTCCATTGCCTAATGTGAAAACTGAGGCTCAGAGAAGCCAGGCAACCTCTACCAGGCCCTATAGCTGAGTATGGGCAGGATTTGGTCTTGAACCTGGGTCTTCCCTATAGCTGAGTATGGGCAGGATTTGGTCTTGAACTGGGTCTTCAGATCTTTGTTGCTAAGCCACAGTATAGTCCCTCCTAACCTAATAACCAGAGAATCAACTCTCTTACTGGGGTCTACTCTCTCTCTCTTCTCTTCCTCTTCCCCCAGTACAGGAGAAGTAAGGGGAGGAGAGGAAGAGGGAGGTTTCAGAGTAAAGACCAACACTTGCTGAGCACCTACTCTGTGCCACAAGCTTTCAATAATCTATCTCTATTGACTGTATAATAATCTTGCAAAGCAGATAATAGTATTCAAATTTCACAGATGAAGAAATAACTTGAAACTAAAGAATCATATTTACTTGTGGCAACTGCAGCACACTTAAAAGAAAAAGGGGCTTTCTGGTATTTCTAAAATCCAATTTCATCTGAGGTCGTATAATATGATTAAATCCCAGCTGCGCCACTTACAAGCTATGTGACCCTGGGTGAAGGACCTAACCTCCCTATGCCCCACTATTTTTATTTATAAACCCAGGGAGGATCATATTCAATGAAATGGTGCATGTATAACCCAAATATGACCAGGCTGCCTGAAGGCCTGATTCTGTCCACTGACATATTAAACATACACAGATCCCATAAGCATTTAAGAACAATGAAGTTATCTTAGAAGGGGAGCACAGATTCACACAGTGTATCTCAGAGGAATAACATCTATATGTACAATCCTCCCCTCACAGCCTCTACAGCAGCTCCATGCTATTGCCCTCTCTTTCTCCCTGCAGTCCTTCTACCATCACCCTGGGCTCTCCTTGTCTGCCCAGGCCCCTGGCATGCCCCTCCCCCATGCCATGCTCCCTTCTTGTGACTCTCTGGCATGGCAGGTCACCAATCTGCATGGTCTTCTCTTACTGGTCAAAGCACCCACGAGCTAGGAGAACAAACTATGTCCCTACTCTTGAACAGGGTCTGGTTCAGTAACCAGCATGTCACATGTACTTAATTCAAGTTAACTATCGTGGTACTTGGTGCTATTTGCAAAAAGCCTACAAATTGCCAAGCACTGTGCTGAGAACCAGGGCTTTCAAAATAAAGCAAACACAGATTCTGTCCCAAGGAAGTTCACAAAACATGAATAAGCCAACTTGTATAGCCTATTCCAATTCACATGGGGCTTTTTTCTTTTAAATGAGGTAAAAACCACATAACATAGATGTGTACCTAAACATAAAATCAACCATTTTCAAGTGCACAATTCAGTAGCATTTAGTATACTCAGTGTTGTGCAAGCATCACCTCTACCTAGTTCCAAAACATTGTCATCAATCTGAAAAGAAATCCTGTATCCATTAGCACTCATGCCCCATTCCCCCAACCTCCCAGTGCCTAGCAATCACTCATCTGCTTTCTGTCTCTATAGACTTCCCTCTTCTGGACATTTCATGTCAATGGAATCACAGAATATGGGATGTTTTGTGTCTGGGTTCTTTCACTTAGCATCATGTTTCCAAGGATCTCATGGGCATTGTGCTGTGTATCAGTACTTCGTTCTTCCTAGGTATCCATCCCCAACAACAGAAAACAGGTGTTCAAACAAAAATTTATACACGAATATTCAGAGTAACATTGTTTACAATAGTCAAAAGGTAGAAACCGGGGCGCCTGGGTGGCTCAGTTGGTTAAGCGACTGCCTTCGGCTCAGGTCATGGTCCCGGAGTCCTGGGATCGAGTCCCACATCGGGCTCCTGGCTCGGCGGGGAGCCTGCTTCTCCCTCTGACCCTCTCCCCTCTCATGCTGTTTCTCTCTCTCTCTCAAATTAAAAAAAAAAAAAAGGTAGAAACCAATCAAATATCTATCAACCGACAAGTGGACAAACAAAATGTGGCATAAACATACAATGGAATATTATTCAGTCATACGTGGGGCTTTTCATATACATAATTTCAGTTAATCATCAGAATGAGGCTGTGCAATGCATAGTATTTTATCCCCCCAGTTTTTGGAGGAAAAGACAGGATCATAAACACTGCCAGTGTCATATCTCCCAGCCCTACCTGCTTCAAAATCAGGTGTGTTCCTGAAAATGAGAGTATCTTGGGCTAAAGTCCCTGGCTCATATCCCTGGATTGTGTCATGTAAGTAATTACTTGACATGAGTTTAGGTTAGAAATTTGCCTTCACTGTATACAATACAATCTCAACTGCATCCAACCCAAGAGTCTTTAACATGCCCTACAAAATTCTCCCTTACTCCACCATCACCACCATGGGCGTTTCCTTCCTTCCCAGAATGGCTGAAATCACTCATTCACATTCGCAGTAACATTACTATGCCCTTATCAAGGCATAAGTAATGCCCTTTGGCTTCTTACAAATCACTAATTCACTTTCCTGCACATAAACTGCATTCTCTTTCATATATAGCTTTAACCTATTTAATTAGAGCCTTAATATACTTTCTTGTAAAGGGAAAAAAAAACACTTTAACTCTACAATGGGCTAAAATTATACCTTATGAAAAGATGCAATTGTTTCCTGACCATGAACTTTTGCTTTTATGAATTGCTAATTTGGTTAATGGGCTCATTCTGCTCTGAAATTCGCATCATGAAAATTACTAGCTTCGAAGAGTCCTCTGTGTACAACGCAGTTTGCACGTTTCGTTGTAAAGGTCACATTTGACATCGTAAAACAGCGGGCCCTTTTGAAAAGGTACAAATGTAAGAAATTAAGTGGCCCCACTGGTATAATGTCATTGTTAAGGAGGGAGAAAAGATTCTTAAGTTAATTTTTATTCATATTGTTTACGTGCGTGCAGGCTGAGCTTGATTCCATGTGAATCCCTTCTCGTGGCTGGCACGTTATTGGCTTAACTTGTGATTCAGGGACACCAATGTCTGGAAGGTTTCTGCCACCAGCATCAGTGGAATGAAGAGTCTTGAACTGGTACAAGAATCAAATAAAATAGAGGGTGCCATCACCCCCATCTGAGAAGACTCAGGCTGTGGGTAAAGTAGACAATAGAACACCAAATCATAATTTAAGTGCTATCAGGAGAAGGACCCTGTACCTAAAACTATCTTGCTGTGACTCAACAGTGCTTGACAACAATAAATCGAGAGATATTCACTGCCCCAACTGATGTAAGGTTGACTTCTGGATATTCCTAGGCTGGGTTTGTGAGGTCAGGTACACAGCATCTTGATAACTGGACAGAACAACCCAACTTGGTGATTTTTGGAAGTCTTCTTGTGTTCCAGGGGAAAGTGTGGCCAAGTCCACAGGCACACAGGCAATGAGAAGGAAATACTGCATGAGGCTCAGCTACCTGTCTCAGTGCCCAAGGAAATGAGCAGAAACCAACAATGCCCTGGCAAAAAGATGACCAAGAGTAGCAAAGTAGGCATGGTTGTCTTTGTGAAGGAGCAGTCTTGGGTTAACGGCAGGACTCCTCTGCTCATATGCTATACAACTTTTAGAAAGTTTCCTTACTATCTTGATCCGGGTGTGTTTTGTTTTGTTTTGTTTTCACATCTACCATGGGAGTAGTGATCAAAGCATACACCTGCGATGGAGGGTTTTTGCTGAGATTTTTAAAAGGTAACACAGAGGGCGCCTGAGTGGCTCAGTCGGTTAAGCGTCTGCCTTCGGCTCAGGTCACAATCCCAGGGTCCTGGGATCGAGTCCCGCATTGGGCTCCCTGCTCTGCAGGAGGCCTGCTTCTCCCTCTCCCACTCCCCCTGCTTGTGTTCCCTCTCTCGCTGTGTCGCTCTGTCAAAAAAATAAATAAAATCTTTAAAAAAAAAAAGGTAACACAGAGTGCCTCCTCGTGTTAGATGATCTGGAGAAGAGAGAACAAATCAAATACTAACATGAAGACAACCGTTTCACTTCCTGCCAGGGCTCCATGAAGTCCCTCCCAGAGGAGGCAGTGGACACCGTGTCTTGGGCATCAGGTCTGCCATGACTGAAGGGGGCCTTGCCAGAGGAGGAGTGGGTTCGTAGGGCAGCATGGGAACCCCATCCCTGGAGTACCATTCACTTTTCTCTTGGGACTAGACCAGCCCTGGGAGGAACTGAGAAGGAAGACCTGGTAGGGACACAGGTGGTGACAAGTGAGTGAGGGATCCCATGCTTTTGAATGGAGACTCTTCTAGGGGCCACGCATGGCCTTCCCACCTTCTGACTAGTACATATTCTGACCAAGTCCTGGGTAGAACACAGACTACAAGAACACCACAGAGGAAAACAGCACTTTGTGACAAGGAAAAAGAAAGACGCCCTCTCCTCCAGGGAGCACATGGGGCCTCCCTCCTTCCTTCTGTAATTACCTCTAGTAAATTCCCCATTCATCTGCATGCTGGTTTCTATTCAGCAGGATTTGAGGCTGTGCTGCTGGGGAGTGGGGGTGCGACTAGGCACATTCAAACTTGCACAATCTCCAATCACCGCACCTGATGGGGACGAGCACTTGCTTATGTGAAATTTTCATTTCAATCCCAGGCTCAGATTGCACCGTTTCACAGCCATGCTCCCAAGCACTTACACACAGAAGGCTTTTCATCCTCCAAGTCCTGCACAAGTGTTACCTAATTAATGTTCAACAATGTTACCAAACCTCCCTCTTTTAAGACGTATCAACCTGGAAAGGTCTGGAATTAAGGATTTTGATCTCGAATGGATTGCTTTCATGTATTTCGGATAATTCACACAGCTGCTTAAAGACAGATATTCATCGACTATAAACAGCCCGGAGTTTGAGTAGCTACACAAATAAACCTTTCCTTATCTCTCCCAGCAGCCTCCCTTTGCCTGCTTGGGCAGCAAAGGGATCAAAAATGCTCCCTTATGGACTGATTCGATGAGCACTTGGACTCTAAAGCAAATGATTCTTCAGCCAGGCAAAATAAACTACCAGACTGAGACTCTCCCTGTGGCTTTCCCTAGTCCAGACATGGCCCCTAACCTTGCTCCTCAAAGTGAGCTCAAGACAACTGGGAATTCATTGGTAATGCAGAACCTAGAGCCCCACCTCAGACCTACTGAACCAGAAACTGTATTTTAGCAAAATCCCTGGTAGATTCATATGCACATTAAAATTTGAGATTCTCTGGTCTTTAAAGCCTTTCATGAACAGAGTCCTGGACAACTCTCTGGCAGGACCTACCCCCTCACCCTGTTTTTGGCTTCCTTGCTGTTCCTCAAACACAGCAAGCATGCTCCAAGACATCTGCCCTCACTGTGCTCTCTGCTCAGGCTCACTTCCCCAATCTGTTGTAGGGAAAACCCCTAGAGGGCGCGATTCATGTGGCTATCAACATAAATGGCATCCCCCATGGCCCCACTCTAATATACAATATGAACGTTGTCCCCAGGAGTTTTGTGGCACAGTTGCCCTGTGCAAGGCCCTGCATAAGTACCACCTCTTCAAAGAAGCCTTCTTGTTCACCATTATCTAAAACAGCACCGCCTTTTCTCTCCCACCACACTGTGCTGTTCTTCATAGCATTCACCACCATATGACATTGTATCATATATTCGTTTGTTTAGTTTATTACCTGTCTTTCCTTGCTAGAATTCATTCTCCATGAAATCAGGGACTCTGTCATCCCGCCACCCTTACCCCCACCTGCCACCAATGTAATGCTCAGCCCTTAGAACAGTCTAATAACTGCTACAAAATTTATGCATGCATGCATGTGTGCATATGGACATGTATGTATATGTAAGCTTCAATACTCTCTCTCCCCTGATTCACACCAATTTGGAGCTGATAAAATGAACTTTTCTGCAAAATAAACTCATTTGTGTGGATTCTTCAGAGTGATGCAGTCCAGCTCAGTGTTGAAGAATGGGACTCCACACTTGGGCAAGGGGCCACTCTGCTCCTTGGCTGCTACAAAAGTCCCCTTTGCATTCTTCCTATTTCTCTAGGCTCTGTATACAGCAAAAGTGGGCTAACAGGATCACCATCAGATGCAGCACCCAGCACCAAGGAAGAAAGAGCTAAATCCCTGGTGAACACCACTGATGGGAAAGCAAGGCTTTGTGCAGGGAGGGGTGAAAGATGCTTTGTCTGTCTGGTTAGCACAATGCTTCTTACCTTAGCAGAAAATAGCTTATTACCAAATACTATGCAGCTTCAAAGACACCAGATGAATGAATTGACCATGATAACAAGGAGAACAGAATGACATCAACTCAGGGAATTTGAGACCATGCCTACACTCTGCCAAACATCTGAGCAAACATAGTCATCTGGTTCCACTCAAATGCCTGACAGGTCACATGCATAAGTGAAGCAGGACAGATAAAAATGGCAGCATTAGTGATACTGAATGGAAACTGACCCTGATACTCAGTGTTGGGGAAGCAATAAGAAGTGGTGGAGACTGTGGTAAACAGAGTCCATCCTCCTTCTGAAGGCGGCAGCTGCTACTCAAGTCCATTTGACTAGTGTCATGCTGGGATATGGATCCAGTGTTACCAGACCTTCTGATTTCCAAGAGAAGACTCTTGTTAAACCTCCTAGTTTCAAAACATTGACAAGTCCAAAATTTTAACAACTCTGCAAGCAAATAAAATATACCTATGAATGAGACATACCCATAAAAATCATACTTGTGAGAGTAATAGCTTAGATATTGGAAGTTCCAGCCTTTATGTAGTTCTTTGTCCAAACAATTGTGCACTTAATGAGGGCACTCCTGTACACACATGCATGATTATGTACACATACAATTCTAGAATATGTACTGTGACAGGAAGCCACGGAAAGGACCAAGCGCATTCTGAGTTAGATGCAACAAGAACTCAGCCCATAGTCTAAAAGAATCTAGGAATCTCACATACAAAGCTAACTAGAGGAGGGAGGAAGGGGAGATGTCTGTAGGGGATAAGAACCAAGCTCCGAATTCTTAGGAGGCCTAATTCTTCTGAGGGAGTATGCTATTCCTTCCTCCTACAATGACCTGCTGCAGGAAGGAATGGCACTTTCTGGGGGAATCAAGGAGGGCATCATAAAGAAGGAGCCATTTGAACTGAGTTTTTTAGGAGGTATAGGATTTTGCTATACATAGAGGAAGGATATGGTGAAGAGGAACCAAAAGAGTCAAAGCACTTCCTGCTTTATCTGAGCTCACTTAGCCCAGAATCTAACTCTACTCCTCTACCTTCCTATGCCTCTGGAACTCACAGTGTCCTACTGAAGCTTTATGACATAGAAAGCCAATATCCATAGGGCAGACAGTAAATGGAAAAAGCAATTCCCTTCTTTCTCCCATTCTAATCTTCCCCATTTAGAATCTACAGGAATAAAAAATTTATTAATATTGGATCTTATGGGGGAAGGTTGGAGACAATCCCAGTCCTACTTTCCCATATTTCCTTTAGACCCAAAAGACACCTTTCTGGATCACTTCCAGAGGAGCAGTATATTTACTGAGAGGAACAAAGGGTGTGGCACAGACATTATTCCAGGCAGCAGCAGGCAGAGGTGAAGGAAAATGGAACGGAAGCCCCTGTAAACTCCGGCCTACAAAATCAGGATGGCTATTCACCAGGCAGCCACCCCGATGCCTGGGCTGTTTGCTCACAAACCACCTTGATCAAACAACCTTTAGTATCTTTAGTGAAAGCCATACCATGGGGAGGGCTAGGATATTTGTGACAGAATCAGAAAGTCTGGGTTGGGCTCTAGGCTCTTCCAACCTACTGTCTAGGTAGTTGGGGGCAAGTAACACTACCTTCCCAAGCCCCATTCTTCTTAGCTATAAAATGGCAGTAATAATTGAGCCCCCTCCATAGGGCTACAGGGGGTATTAAATAATCATGTATGTACCACACTTAGCATTGTATATAAGAATAGAAAATTCTCCATATTAGTTGCTGTTCTATGTTGCTTCAGTTATTTAGAAAAAGAGATCTTTTTCTAAGGGGCAGGGATGAGGATGGGAGGGACTGTCCATTTTACCCAAAAGGATGGAACAGCCTTGGACTCTCTACATCTTCAGTGTGGAAACATTTCACAAAACTGGACTCCTAGGTACCTTCTCAAAGAGGCTTCGTGCTCAGCCAAAGAAATGGTGGCATTTTCTCTAAGGGATAGCAGCTGGCCATAGCTAAGGAGTAGGAGAAGTTCCTGGAACCCAGAGTGGGTATAAACCCGGCTATCCTCCTTCCTTACCACTCAACCAGGGACAAAAGTTCTTCAGCATGGGAACCTGAGTTCTCTCTTGCTGCTGCCTGGATGTATGAATCTCTCTCCACCCTCAGAAGGTTCTTCAGTCTCCTCAGTGAACTACTGGATTGGCCCGAAGCAGAGAGTAGCCAAGGGATATCAGTTCCTTGTATGGTACAAGGCACAAAGGGATCATTCATTGAATTGTTCATAAATGAATGAAAAAGAATAAAAACTGTATTTAGGGCAGAGCAAGATGGCGGAGGAGTAGGAGACCTGGATTTCGTCTGGTCTCAGGAATTCAGCTGGATAGGGACCAAACCATTCTGAACACCTACAAACTCAACAGGAGATCAAAGAAAAGAATAGCAACAACTCTCTGAACAGAAAAGCGACCACTTTCTGGAAGGTAGGACATGAGGAGAAGTGAATCTGAGGCGATATTCAGGAGGATAGACGGCGGGGGAGGGGCCTCCGTCAGCCGCTTCTGGCAAGTGATAAAGCAGCAGAGCACAAAATCGGAACTTTTAGAAGTTGGTTCCGCTGAGAGACGTCACTCCGGTGGCTAAGCGGGGGATGCAACCCTCGTGGGACAGTGTGGTCTCAGGACCCTCGGGGTCACAGAAAGACCGGGGGTGCCTGAGTGCGGCAGAGCTCCCAGGTATTGGAGCAGGGAAGCCAGCTGCAGAGATGGAGCCGAGGAGCGGGCTCTCAGCTCGGGGTTGCCATAAACCGTGATCCACGGCACAGTCAGGCCACTGCTCCTCCAGCAAGGACCCAACAAGCAGCAGATCCGGGGAGACTCACCTTCTTCCCCTGGGAGGAGAGGCACAGGAGCGCACCACAGGGATCTGCGGGGTTTGGAGACTCCACACGGGGTCGGGTGCGAGAGATAAAAATGCGGGGTCACAGGCCTGGTGAGCACGGAGTGAGGCCGGAGACCAGGGAGA
>NC_138373.1:31596878-31626392 GCF_054177405.1 Leptonychotes weddellii
GAAAGAAAGAAAGAAAGAAAGAAAGAAAGAAAGAAAGAAAGAAAGAAAGAAAGAAAGAAAGAGGGTGCCTGGGTGGCTCAGTTGGTTGGGCGACTGCCTTCGGCTCAGGTCATGATCCTGGAGTCCGTGGATCGAGTCCCACATCGGGCTCCCTGCTCGGCGGGGAGTCTGCTTCTCCCTCTGACCCTCCCCCCTCTCATGTGCTCTCTCTCATTCTCTCTCTCTCAAATAAATAAATAAAATCTTTAAAAAAAAAAAAAGAAAGAAAGAAAAGAAAGAAAGATGGCTTAAATGCAAATATCTAAGGTTTGGTCCATTTCAGTATGTTATGTGTAGTGTCCCTGAATCCCATTTAAAATATCATCTGCAGTAGCCCATGATAGCTGATGGCTAATAGTCTCTTGTGCCAGGCTCTCTGGCACCACAGTCACCCTCAATCACACTGTCCCCAATCAGGGAAGAATCCCTGCAGATGCCTAAGCCATTTTGCTCTTTGGCTATGGATTACCCTACTGGTCCATCTCTTTGTCATCAAAAGGCCTGTTTCTCTCCCAGAGCCATTCAACAAGCAATTCCCTCCGTCTTCCTGTCCCACAATAAGAGCTCGGCAGTGCCACCTAGCACTCAAAGTAAAGGTCCTGAAGGGTCCCTGAGGCAAGCCCCAGGTTCTGTCACCCTGCATTGGCAGCTGTGTCCAAGTCAGCAGGTTTGCAGCATATGCAAGTTGGCACAGGGACAGCCTGTCAGGGAGTGGAGGTCTGAATCCATTACCCACACAGTCCGTCTCTGCCACCGTCCTTCTGCCTCCCAGGTCAGGGGAGAGGGAGAGAAGCCTGAGCTTAAGAAACCCTGGGAGCTCAGAGACTTGAATCTTTGTTTTTAGGAACCTACTGGCACCTTCCAGTATTAAAAAGGACTGAAATTTTTCCCCTAAGCTTCTTTTGCCAATCTTAAACTCCCCCAAGTCTTTTGTTTGCCCATCTGTAAAGTGGGGTGGAAACTGTCCACACTGCTCTTTTCATGGGGTTCTGTAAGAATGGTCTTCAAAAGCCTTGTGTGGGATTTCTTTCTGGGGATGATGAAAATGTTCTAGAGTTGATGGTGGTGATGGTTACACAACTCTAAATATACTAAAGACCATTGAATTATACACTCTAACTGGTATAGTATATGAACTCTATCTCAATAAAGCTGTTTCTTTTAAACAAAAGCCTTTATAAACCATGAAGGACAATTGCCATCCTAGGGCTTTAAGTCAGCTCTCATTGTGGAACATCAAAGCCAGAATGGGCCAGTAAACTAGCAAAGGTTGCTAAGAGCTTTGGGGAAAACTTAATTTGCATATGTCTTCATTTTTTAGGAATATACTTTTCAGGAATAAAGGGAATATTTGGGAAATTGGGATCCATGTACTTCTAGAAAATTTTCAGATGACCCAGATAATTTTATTTCCCCATGGCCATATTTACCTTCAAAATGTGGCCACATTCTTAGCTGTTAAAAGAACCCCATCTTTCCCATGAGACACTAGACCACTGGTTCCTGGCAGCTGCTCTGGGTCTTAAGAAGTTTCCACGGATCTCTGTGCCTCATTCCTCAGCACAGAAATGAGAACGCTTGGGCGCATAAATATGAACCTGGACATATACATGTTTGTATAAAATTCTAATACAGTCCCTGTATAATAGCTTTACGTGGTTTTGGAGTTAATGCCCAGTCCCTTTTTCAGCAGGGGTTGGAGAAAGTCCTTAGCTTGGAGTGTCCCTTTCATCATGGTATCTTTTAGATCCTCCCCTTCCTAAATTATTCCTTGACACACTGGGTTGATAGGCCTGTAAGAATCTGTATACATAACACTGGGATAGGGAAATATGCACTGGGCCCAGCTGAAGTCTGTACCCCACCTCTGTGCCTCCATCTCGCCCTCAATTCAGTGTCATTGACATGATCGCCAATCCATGGGGGAGGCCAAGCCTCTGTTAGGCCACCAGTTGGATAAAATCCAACTTAATCCTCCCAAGTCTGTGATGTCCAAAGAAACAGAGCTTGAGCACCATTTTCCTACTTGAAACACTGCTACTCTTTGCTGGATCAGGAGAGCAGACCAGGCCAGGGACAGAGTGGGCAGCAAATCAGGTTTCATGAGTTCAGGTGTTGGGGAGTTTAATAGTTTTTTTTAATATACCCCAGGAATCTACCACACGATACAGAAATTTACTAAAAAGCAAGATGGGCACAGTAAAAATACTGGAGGTTGGAGAGTAGGCAAACCCATCCCTGAGGTTCCCCAAGACACCCGGAGCAGGGTTTGAATCCCCATGTTCCCAGGTGATTTGCTCCACTCTGACAGTCTCCATGAGACTCTGTTAAGGGACAAGCACATGTAATGGAGGTGAGCCCAGGTACAGAGAGGGGAAGTGACTTTCTCAGGCCTTGTCATGGGTCAGACAGTGAGTTCCCAGTGGGGTCCCTCTCCAAGAGTTTCTGACAGCAGCCGGGCAGAGAGGAATGCCCCCCCCCTTCTGTCACCTACTATTGGTGTGTAAAGGAAAGCAACTCTCCCTGCCGGAGGGTCATTCACAGCTGATGGAAAAGCTCTGTCCGGAGGCAGTCTGGCGAGATTTTCAATCCAATTTCTTTCAAGTGAAAGGCTAACAGGATAAGATCTCTCAGTGTTAACAACCTGGATTGTGAGTGAAGTCTCGGGGTTGGGGCAAGAGATGAGGTCATGAAATCAAGAGCTTACCTCGAATAGCAATCTAGTCCAAGCCCCAGGTCCCTGAGCCTCCCCTCTAGAGCCTGTTAATCTCATGTTGAACATGTCCCCCTGTGGGTATTTCCTGTCCAGGAATTTAGGCCATCTGTTCCAGGTGGTAACCTCACCCTAGTGTTTGCAGCAGCAGCCTGGAAGGCATGTCACTGGGCATCCTGCAGACTCCTCAGTGGGGCCAACAGTATTTTCCATGAATGAACACAGCCTCAGAGCTAAGGCCTCACAGGTGACCCCTTGGGATGGTTCATAAACCAGTCAAATTCCTCATGAGGCTCCTGCACAGATGCCACTCAGGTAAGACGTACAGTGACTACAAATATATTAGACATCATGTCCTGTCCACAGGTGACAGCTAGATGCCTTCTAAATAGCCCAGACTCCCTGAAATCATGTGGAACAAGTAAATGGAGGAGCTAGTGTCCACTGGTGACCCAACGTCCCACACTGGGTTCTTGGGACCCATGATCCTGCCTGGCAGCAATGGGAAACTGAGTGTTGGATCCAACACACACGGGTGCTAGGACTCAGCAAAATCCATGTTAAAGGTAAGAAGAAGCTCTTCAACTGAAACTATCCTGATTCAACCTCCTAAGCAGGCTTCAACTCAACCCATATGAGAAGGCCAACATGTGGACAATTCGTTCAATACCCAAGTGCGAATCTGTCAGCCATTTGCAACATGGATGATGTTCATGGGCATGACATTGACTGGAGTCTGTCAGGATTCCATTTTTATGAAGTTCCAAAGCAGATATAACTGATCTAAGGAGGAAGTGAGTGGAGTGGTGGGGGCTCTGGGTAGGGGTAGTTCTGGCTGCAGGGGGCACAGGGGAAACTTTGAGGTGTGAAAAGGTTTTGTTTCTTGATCTGGCTAATGGCATCCAGGAAGTATGCATATGTACAAATTCATGGCCCTGTACATTAAGATTTGTACTTTATAGTATGTAAGTTAAATCTCGATTTTTTCTTAAATTGCCAGCCATTTATTGAGTACCTAGTGCATACCAGAGCTTAGACACTGAGAGTTTGGATGATAGCCTCAGTTGAGAGTGGTACCTTCCACAATGCCGAAGATAACCCTGTAAGATGTTGCAGCCAAAGTGTAGACATTCCCATCATCCTTTCTCTCCATTTTATAATAGGCTATCTCACCGTACTCTGTAATAACAAACATAACTACAAACCTACCTTCCCCCTTCCCAGCATTAACTTGGGAATACAGAGGAAGAGAAACAAAGTAAAACCAAAACACAAGACAAGACATCCAGGATAAAGTCCTCGGAAACAACTTATTTTTACTCAATTCCTAGGAATAAAGAAAACTTATTAGAATGTGATTAGTAGAACCCAAGAATACAGAAAACATTTCCATCGGCCTTTCTCATGTTGTTAGTGCTAAGATTTCTGGATTTCTAGGGATGCTTTGTGTACAGGATACCCTCTGGGAGAGGAACAAGCATAATCACTGAAGAACACAGAGTTCCGGGGCAGACAAAAACCAGCTTCAGGGGTTTTGACTCAATGTAAGGCTGAGTTCGAGTGCTGGGAACCTGTGGGCTGGGCTTTAAGGAGACTGAAGGAAAAGCTCTCCAAAGACCCCAGGTCTAATGGGTAAGGGGGTGAGGCTCACAATTTAGTCTGCAGGGCAATGTTTGACTGGGTCTTGAAAGTGAGTTGGAACTTTCCAGGAAGATAATAGAGAGGAATGGCATGTGCTAAGTGCCCAGGGGTTAAAGCCAGCATGGAGTCTGTCAATGCTTGACACATAGTTTGCCTCAAAATGTACTTATTGAATCTGTGCATGCACTCATGAATAAGCGAATGAATGCATACATGCATGCATGCATGCACAAATGCATGGAGGAAGGAAGAAAGGAAGGCAAGCCATCTCAACCCCTTACCATCCACAGCTGGGACTCATGGCCTACCTCTAACTCAGCAACTGCCCTGCTTGCACCTGGACCAATACAGAACCCCCAAAAGATCTATTTAGTTAAAAGAAGGCTGGCTGAGCCAAAGTAAGGAGAAGAGGAGAGGGAAGGAAGAAGGGAGGAAGGAGATGGGAAGGATCTGGAGCAAGAGGACAAGGAGAAGGGGCTAGTAGGGGTGGTGGGAGGAGGGAGAAAGAAGAGAAGAGGCAGGGAGGGGAGAGGGAGGAGGGGGGGACACCAAAGAGAAGGATATGAGGGGGAGGCGGAAGGGAGGGAAGAAGTAGAACCAGAAAGGGGAGGGGGGACCATGATGGTGAAGGGAAGAAGAAAAAGGGAGGCAGTTACTTCTCTGGGAGCCCATATTCACAATGGCAGAGTCTCCACAGGAGAATCAAGGGCAGTCTGACAAGAGTTACTCCTGCTCTAAGGCAGCAAGATGCAGATCTGAGCCACATCCTCTCCAAAAGCGGCTTCAGGACCTTGCGGAACAACATTCCCAGACTCAACCTTGCCCAGAGATAAAGATTCCTCCCCAGACGGTTCTGAGAGTGACAGCTCCTGGAAATGGTCACTAGGTGGCGCATACTCCTCATTGTCCCTTCCCCTGGTTCTCAGCGGCTGGAACCTGAGGCTTGCACTTCAGGGAAGAAAAGTATCCTGTCACTGAAAGACGCCTGAAGCCAGCCTGGGAGACCTGGGATCAGCCTGTGGTGGCAAGAACCGCCCATAAAGTGGGGCCACGCTGTCCCTCTCAACACAGGGCTAGTCTTTCAGGCAATCCCAAAGAAACATCCAGAGTGGGGAATGGGGAGGAGGGCTGAGTTCAGATCCTGCCTCCCTATCAAGACCAGTTACAGAACACATTTTCTGAAGATGCCTCAGGCCCCAGTCTCAGGGAGAAAGAAAAGGTTCCCAATCACAGAAGCTCCACTATTATCTGTCTTACACACCGGACATCCATGCAACAAATAATTTGGTAAGAAAACAAGTCCAATGCTTAAAAACCATTGAAGACCACAGCACTAACTCTAGTGGGCTCCACTGTGGGGCAGAGACCTAGCCAGGCATTCAGAATCTGGGGTTTTCTAAAAGCCTCCCAAAACTTATGAAGCTTCAGGTCCCACACAACATCGATCTGCCCCTGCCTAGTACATTCAAAGTGCCCAATCCATAGAGCCTAACCAACAAGATTGGATGTGCTCCATTTTACAGATGAGAAAACTAAGGCTCAAGAGATCATTGCATGGCAAGATGGAGACCCATGAAAACAGGACTAAGCTGGGACTCCCACCACATCCTCAGGACCATAGCCAGCTGTCTTGGCCAAGCACCACTCCCATGGACCATCACTGGACACAAAGTTTTGACCCCACCCATCTCTCATCTCTCTTCTCTTCCAAGCATCTTTCACAGCTCATGGACTAACCACAGTGGCCTCCCTGTGTTCTCTCTCTCCTGTCACATCAATGAATCTATGTGTGTGCTGTCCCTTTGTCTAAATGATAAGGATGCCACTGGAAGAAATGTGAATGTGTGTTTAATTTGTGTATCTCCACTCACCCATAGCATCTAGTACCTGGTTCTGCATTCAGCAAGCACTCAATAAATGTGTCTTCTTGCTATTGGGACAGCGTAAGTGCAGGGGGTAGGGATGGAGTGTTGACAAGTGGAAAATGAGAGTGTTTCAGAATTATGGAGCAAATGAACAGGGAAATGTATCATCTATAATAAATATACCTCTGAAGAGCCTTAAAAGAAATCAATGAAGCACAACATCAAAGTCCCAGGGAGTTATAAATCAGCAGCCTGATAGACAAAAGTGCATCTGAAATCATTTAAAGTGCACCAGAAATCATTTATGTCTGAGTAATTAGAACACATTGGAACGACTCCATGCCATTGAACCGAAATTGAGCAACATAATGTTTATGAAATCCCTGTGGACTCAGGCAGCAAAACCAGAAAGGTGAAAGTTGCACTGAAAATTCACCCCCAACTGTCCAGAGCCCTCCTGCACAGTCCCCAAGGGAGACCTGGAGGGAGATGGAGTTTGTTTTTAACCCATGCCCAAATTTGCTTTCTTCTGGTTTAAAGACATCTGCAGTTCCAGTTGTTGAAAAAAAAAATGTAACTCCCAGGCTGCATGTAACAGAATAGAGTTTCCTTTCTGACCTCCAATTCCCAACCCAAGAGAGAATCTTTGATAAGATAGAAAAGAGACCTGGTAGGCATGAGAAAATACAAGAATTTTTCAAAAGAGGTGGCCAATCTTAGTGTAAAAAAGGCTGAACTTGCTTCTCACAGTTCCTACAGGGGTTGACATTCCCTCCCATAGCCCCCTTGAAGGGGGAATTTTGGGGAGCTGATGGGATCCTGGAATCCTGCAGGGGGGGAGAGGAGAAAAAGGGATCAGAAAGAAGGATTTCAGATGCCCATCCATGAATCCAGTTGTCTGATGACACCTGGGAAAAAATGACCCCATCTACTTTGATTTGGGGCATAAAATAAATATAAGGCAAGAATTCTAACTTGGAGATATATAAAGAAGCAGCTGGTACCAAATACTCTCCCAATGCCACCACATGGTTATGGATCCCAGCCCCATCAACACAGTTCCACAGGACCAGTATGGCCCTGGTACTGAATGGTTTCCTCCCACAAAACGATAGTCCAAACTGGTCCCATGAACTGGATGTGACATTCTGGTGTCACTGGCAGCTCACAGACATCTAAGAATGAAAATCTCCTCATTTGCACCATCCCTCATTCCCCCCCGGTCTTTAGACAATTTAACCTCAGTTTCTGGGAGTCATATCCTGAGCTGTGACATGGCTCCATCAGCAGGCTTGGCAGATATGAAAGTAAGCAGAAGATCCCTGTATGCATGGGGTGGGATGGGGGTCATGCTGCAGCCCTTGTACAAAAATATGTCTATTGACATTCCCTCTGCCAAGAACCTGGAAGGCTTATGTTGGGGAACCCATCTTCAATTGTGCAAATGCAAATGTACTGTGAGCCTGTGGGTATTCTGAGACTTTTGAAGGAAATCCACCTGGATGACAGGTGGAGATGCTGCCCAAGCCTGAGGAAGGCGGACCACTGCCACGGCACCAGCTGTTTTCCATCTCGTGGACTCTGAGATTCCCCCTCCCCCACACTGCAGCCAAGGTTCCTCAAAGGAGCCAGAGGGATCTTCACAAAATGCAAATCAGATCACCTCTTGTAAAACCTTTCAAAACCTTCCATTCCTTTGAGGAAAAGACCAATGTCCTCCCCATGGCTTGGAATTCCCATGTGGGCTGATGCTGTCAACACTTTTGGCTTCATCTAGAATACCCCACCATCCCTTTCTGAGTTCCAGCCACTCTCGATGACCTATGAGAGTGCCTGGAAATGATCTGGCCACTGGACCTTTACACACACTGCCCCCTCTGTGTGGAATCCTCTACTCCCTGCCCTTGCCACAAGACCTCAGCTCATGAGTGTCCTCCTGGGGAAACCTCAGACATACCCACCATCTGGACCAGGTTTCACTGTAATAGGCTGTCCCAGAGCCATGTTCCTCCTTATGGAGCACTCATCTCTGTTTATAGATATCCTCTAGTATGATTATCCTCTAGTATGCTTAATCTCTGTCTCCCCACTGGACTGTAGGCTCTAGGAAGATAAGCCAGGTGTGTCTTGGCTTACTACTACAGCCTCAGCAGTTACACGGGGCCTGGCCCATGGTGGGTGCACAATATTGGATGGATGAATGAATGGACGGATTGATAGATATGTATGGTTGATGAGTGGATGAATGGATGGGTGAATGGATGGGTAGGTCACTGGTTTTTGTTGACATTGGTTTCTGAGATTGATCATCTTTGTCAATTAGAAAAAGTTGAGATTATCAAAATACAAAGCAAAAGGCTATTGAGGGATAAGAAATGCCAAAGTAGAAGCTGAACAAAACAGCAACAATGATGCTGGTGGAGAGGGAGGCCCACCAATTCATTCATTCATTCGCTCACTCATTCCAGTAGAATGGTCTGAGCTCCTACAACACACAGGCACTAGGATGGTGCTGGGGTAGCAGTGAGCTGTTGGGGGGCCTCCTTATGGGTGGGGCTTGGATTTGGATCGAGAGGTCTCACTTGGTTTGACCAAGCTCTGGCCTGGAGTAACTAGACCAAGTATCTCTCAGTGCTTGACACCTACCAACCTTCCAGGATCATACTATTGCCCTTTGTCCCCATGTGAGGGAAATACAACATTGATGGGCAAAAGTCTAGAGGCTGACCTCCCCTCGGCCTCCAGCAGGCTGACATCTCTCTAGAGCTGGCAATGGTAGGCAATTACATTCTACTCCCATCTCAGACAAGCGACAACAGACGACAGAATTTGGCTCAATGTATTTTGCTTGTAATGGGATAGACTGATGGCATATTGGAAATTCACTTTAAAATACATCTCTCCTTTCTGTAAAATGAGATAGCATCTACCGATCCAGGTAATGAACATCTAACTTAAATCCAAACCATGGGCTGGGAGTGCGGGCCCAGGCATGGTCCAGCATGTTCCAGGTGGTCCAGCCCATCTTGACACACATCACAGAGCCCTACCTCCTCCCCTCCACTCATTTTATTTCTTAGCAAAATCGTTACAGAGAATATTGAACTACCTTACAGAGACGTATTTACTCCCCTTATCTTCCCTCCGTCTCTCTTGATTAAAAGCTATGTGTGATATTTGTAGTCATCAAACATCAATATTTGGCATGGATTTACGGAATGGAGATGTGGAGAAGAAAGAAATCTGACCATTTCTATAAAGGGTAAAACCCTGAGCAAACAGACCACATTTCTTATTAGGGGCAGTAAAGAGCAGAGACTCATTTCAGAAGGGACCAGTCAGGCTGCACCCCAGCAGGCTTTGTGAAACCGATGATCGGGGCTCAAAATTAGATTCCAGATTTCATGAGGAGACAGCTCCCTTCTGGGGGGGGGAGGGTAAGGGGTGGAGAATCATGTAGCCTATCTGACAACTATTAGAGCTGGCCGAGAGGCAGCCCTCCTCCCCAAGGAGCTAAGTCCAGCACTCAAACTGGGCAGAGCTGAATACTAATGAGTTAACCTTTCCTTAGTGCCCACCCCTAAGGCTCTACCTATGTTAACTCATTTAATCCTCACAACAACCTGATTTATCAACTCCATTTTACAAACATGAAAAGTGTGGCACAGAGAGGTCCAGCTGCTTGCCCGGGCTTACACAAGAAGGAAGTGGCAGAGCTGGGGGTCAGTGTCTGCATTCTGGTTCACAAGTGAGGTTCACATAAACACTCCACCACACTGCCCTCTGGGATTTCCACGGCAGAGTTGCTTGCTCACAATCCATGGTATACAGTGCCTAAGACCTGCTGCCGTCCTGCAGGCACCCCTGCTTCAGGCTCCCACCATCACTGACTACCTATATAGCCTTCACCGAGTTAGCAGACACTCGGTGTGCCCCTCTGAACTGGGGGTGGCAATAACCACACCTGCCCCTCTGGGGTATTGTGACAACTCACAACATATGCATTTAAAGGGCATGCAAGGGAGATTCATATTCATTGGTTGTGGGAGTGGTAATCTGTACAACTGCTTCGGAAAATTTTGGGGTAGCATCTACTAAGACTAAACGCGTGTCTATCATGTGACTGAATGTATCCCGTGGCATAGTCCCAAGAGAAATGGGTGCATCTGTCCACCAAACAATGGGTACAAGAGTACACATACCCCCAAACTGAAAACAACCCAAATGCTCATCAACAATTCCAGAGAATGATGGTATAATCAATGAAACAGGATTCAACAGTTTAAATTCAACAATTTAAAAAGGAGCAACTACTGATACATGCAGCAACATAGCTGGACGTCCTGGGGATGCTGCTGAAGAGAAGAAGGCAGATGCACTTTTATTGTTGGGGTTTACATCAAGTTCATGAATGAGCAAAATCAATCTTTGGTGACAAAAGTGAGGAGGGTAGTTGGGGGGAGGTAACATACTGACTTTGGAAGAGGCACAAAGAAGCCTTTTGGGGTGCTCCAAATCAATGAGACTGACTCTTTCACTCACTCATTAATTTTGTTAACAAGTATTTATTGAGTGCCCACTGTATTTTAGACACTCCTTCAGGAGGTGGGGAGAATACAAGACCCTCAATCCCAACCTGAAGTTGGATCTAACATTGGAAACCTGTCAGTATCACTGTGTCTCCAGGGGGCACAACCATCCTCAGGGATTTGGAAAAATCGCTAAATAGATTTCCCTCTTTTATCTGGCAGAAAACGGTGGGGAGAAATGGCAGGGATGCTCATCAGAGCAGCAGACCTCTGCACTCCCTGTGCCTGAGGTCGCAAGCACCACTTAGCATTTCATCCTAGCAAGCCTGGCTTGCTTTAATCAGGATCACGTGGCCAAAATCATGTGCGACATTTTGAAGGGAAAGAATTTAAGCCTCCATGTCTCACTGCCCCGAGTATCAGCTTTGTCCTTCTGCTCTTAATGCTGTTATCTCGTCCACACACTTGGTTTTCTGCCGAGCAGACGCTTTAGAAAGGCATATTAGCGATGAGAAGCAGAGCGTGCCTAGAAGCCTGGGTGCCGAGCTGGTGACCCCTCTGCTCCGGAGGCCTGCTCTGGTGGGGTGGAGGAGTGAAAAATGCCCAAGAGGGACTAAGGCTTCCTCCAGTCACTCAGCTCCTAAGTCAGGTCCCACGGAGATCTAAAATGCAAATCAGATCAAGACAATCACCAGCTTAAAACCCTTCTGTGGCCCCACATCAATCACATCAAAACCTCGACTTGTGTCCATCATGAAGCACCGAGGCATGCCTGTTTCTCCAACATGCCCTCCTCTAGAATTTGAATCAGACTGAAGTCCATGCCCATGGTGGTCCCTAGCACCCCTGGCCCCCGCAACTGGTGTTGAGGATCCTCCTTGCCCATCAAGACTCTAAGTGTCACTTCCTCCATGGAGCCTTCTCTGATCATCTATTCGTACCACCAGTGAATTTTGTATTGTTTCCACTAAGGAGCAATCAGATTATGCCTCAATTATGGGTTTCTTTTTATTCATTGTTTTCATTCCCTCATTCACTGCAAGCCCTTTAAGGGCAGGATGTGAGTCTACTTCATTTTTGTATCTTTTGACTCTTAACAGTGACTGCAGCAAAGTTTAAGGGAAGGGGAATGAGAGAGGGATAGATGACAAGGGGAGGTGAGGAAGAAGGAGGTGAGGGAGGAATGGAGGGCAGAGGGCATCCAGTGGATGGAGAAATTCAATGCAATGGAAGGACTTAGGAGAATTTTTGAACAAGGCTTTTCCAATGGATCTTGACGGATGGTTAGGAACTTAGATTGGGAGGGTGGGCAGTGAGTCAAGCAGAGGGAATAACCTGTGCAAGGGTCCACAGTCAGGGAATATGGTGCATGGCGACAGGAGGACCAAGGCTAGAGGAATGGCAAGATGGGGGCCAAATGCCAAGTTTGCAATCAGAGGAGTTTGCACTCTATTCTCACATCACATGGAGCTACTGAAGCATGCTCAAAAGGAGAGTCATGGTCAAACATGTGAGGCTGATCAATTGAAGAGGGAAAAGCCAAAGCAAAGGACTGGTCACAGGTAGTCATATAATCCAGATGTGCCATAACAAGGGCGTGAACCAGAGTAGTGGGTCTGCTAGGGATATGCCAAGGGGAGAATGGACAAACTTTAGTGACTTCAAACTGGGAGTAAGCTAGGGAAATGTAAAGGATGCTGGGGGATGGGAGGATAGCAACGTCCTTGAATACACAGGAAGGGAAGCATCAGGGGAGGCAGGGCAGGAGGCAGCTCTGTGTTGGCTCCTGTGAGTCCCCATGAGATACCTGGCATTGGGATGGCACCCATGCTGCCACTGTCCCCTAATTATTAATCATTAATAATTAATGGTGCCAGTCTCTCCTGCTGAGGACAGAAATGGCCTTAGCACCACTCCTATTTGATTGGCATCTATAAATGCGGTCTTACCTATTTCCCATACCTGGTTACAGACATCGCAACCTGGGATCAGGGGGTTGAGAGCTGGAAGAGCCTGGTAGACCTACATTTGGAAGGTAGATAAGGAAGCTGAAATCCTTGGAGGGCTGGAGGCAGAGCCAGGGACGAAATCCAGCCCAATGCACCAAGGCTCCTGCTCATACACTCTGCTGCCTCTTAGAGTGTGAAACGGCACAGGCCTGTCAGCACTCACAGTGATTATGAACCAGAGCATAAATGAAGAACAAACATGCCTCAAGAAGAAACTGGCTCCTTTTCTTTTTTTTTTTTTTCTTCCGGAATCCGGTATCAAATCTTAGTTGATCACCAGCGGAAATAAAGGCTGGGGGATTGCGTGTGCATGCGTGGGGGTGTGTACAAGGGAACAGGACTGTGTTTTCTTCCTAGACCTTCACATCCATCCCTCTAAACAACAGGGATCACTTTTGCTAAATTCCAAAAGGTGGCAGCATTCCATTAAATATTCATTTGCTATGGAGGCTGCTGCAGGGAGTGTCCCACAGAATAGACATGGGGAGGAGGACACCCAGATGGCTGGGGGTCAGGGAGGCTGGAAAGTCCCGCACTGCTGTGGAGGCTGGTGCCTGGGGGGGCTATGAGCCCTTTACAGGGGGAGGAAGAGGAGGATGCTGACCGGAAAGATGATGGAGCAGAGCACTTGGTCCCAACACAAGGAGGAAGTTGGATTTGTCTCAGGATTTTCATGAACAAGTATCTGGGGTGGACAGACCCAGGTTTATGCCATAGATCATCCCTCCACTAGAGTAGGGGCAGGACCCATGACTCACCTCTAACTGATAGAAAATGTGATGGAATGCCATGCGTGTGATTATATTAGGACATATATATGTAAGACTCCATCTGGCTAGCCTGCCCAGGAGAGACTCCCTGATGGCCTTGAGAAAGTAAGCTGCCAGGATGTGAGCTGCCTAGGAAGAGGGCTATGTGGCAGGGAATTGCAGGCAGCTTCTATGAGCAGAGGGCCTCCATCCTACAACTGCAAGGAACTGAATTCTTCCGACAACCACTTGAGCTCAGAAGGGGACCCAAGCTCCAGATGAGACCCCAGCCCTGGATGACACCTTGACTGCAGCCTTGTGAGAGCCTGATCAGAGGACCCAGCCATGCATTCCCAGACCCTTGACACTTGTTAGCTGACATAATAAATAGGTGTTGCTTTAAACTAAGTTTCTGGCAATTTTTGGTACAGCACAAGAAAGGGAATACAGTGTATTTCTGCTACAAAAGAGTAGAGAGGTTAGGAAATACAGCTCTGGAATGAAGCAGACCAAAGTAGAAACTTGGCCTCTGCCACTTAGCTGTACTAGGTCTCCAGGAGAATCAAGAGAGAAAAAATGAGAGTAGCAGCATTCTTCACATGGGCAGGGTCACCTCCATCCACTTTAGGACACATTTTTTCCAGAGTGAACCCAGAATGGAGTGTGAGTCTGCCAGTTTCTCACTCGGTTTCATTTCCTAAGTGTCCCCTGTCATGCGACCATTTGGCCACAGATGACCCCAATATTTAAAGAGAAGTGTATGTCATGCCTCCACCATGTCATCTCAACACAACCATTTCATGTGGCACCTAAGCAAAGACCTCAATTTGTTCTAATATTCAAAGAAAGGGCGGCTGTCTGAGATGTATCAAGGGGAAGAAAGGCCTCCAACCTGGCATCCTCTAGTTATCTTTAACAGGTAACTTTGACCAGGTATCATTTTCATCTTACCTGCTGATTCCAGAATCAACCCCACATCTAAAATGTTCCCAGATATGTTCCTTGCACCACTAAACAAAACCGGGTGGCCTTATCCTCAGTGCAACCCAGCTCAGGAAACAGTCAAAACCAGATTGAGTTCCAGAAACACCACTCATTAGCTATGAGATTATGAGCCTGTCCCTCAGCTGCAGAAATGGGGGTAGGAACAGTTCTTCCTTCATTGGGCAACTCTGGGGTGTAGAAGAGATAATGCATTTGAAACAGCACAATGCCAGGTACTTCCTAGGTGCCCAATAATGCTGGCTATCATTGTCATTATGTCCTGGATCCTGGATGCCAGAGAATGGCACCTGTTGTATCCAGCATAGGACCTTTCTGGGAGGTGGTACCCAAGTGGAAAGCTGGAGGTCAGGACTGAGGGAGCTGGGTGGCAGCACAGGGCAGGGCCATGAGTGGTGAATGGAAATGGTGGTGAGATGCCAAGGCCAAAGGTTTTCTGGCCCCTGGAGCAGCCAAGGACCAAAAAAGTCTGCCTCCAGACCCTACTTCAGTCTTGTGAGCCTCATTTTCACTCTTCCAAGGGGACTGCAGCATTTCTATGTCAATTAAGAATAAAACTGTAATAAAATACCATCAGCTGCCCTGGGTACCCTCACTTAACAGCCCAAGACTCACTGCTTAGTTTGATAAATAGTCATTACCAACATTATTATTATTACTACTACTATCAAGGAGAATAACCACTCACTGTAAAAAATAAATAAAACTGGAAGAGTCCAAAGAAAAATGTAAAACCACCAATTTAGTTGAATTCCCCATCTGCCTTTCTGACACCTCTCTCTGCATTCAGAGAAAGGGAGATATATGAATATAATTGCACATAATTGGAATCATATGATATATGCTGTATTTCTCACTCAACAATATGTCATGAGCATCTTTCCAAGTTCATAAACATAAATCCTCACGACGAAATTCTAGCAGCAGCTTGGATTGGACTTTATGGATGCATGTAATTTACTTAAACAATTCCTTATTGATGGATATTGAGGCTGCATCTTTATTATTATTTTTTGCTAACACAATCATCCTTCAACAAATATACAAACACAGTTTCTCATACTCGTCCATTCATCCCCAAGGTGTAAATTCCTAGAAGTGTGACTACTGCATCAAAGAGTGAACATGTTTCACGCTTTGAAACCTGTGAGACAGGCTGCCATCCAGAATTGTTGGTCACCACATGCTGCCACCAACAGAAGTCACAAAAATGACTGTTCCTACCTATGACACGTTAGGCTGGGAAGCTGACCCATGGATTCCAGCCAGAAGGACCCAGACTAGCAGCACTGTGAAGGTCAGAGGTGGAGAAGAAAGAGTGGGTTAGGGTTGTTGACCTCAGAAAACCTCTAAAGTTCCTCAGCTTCCAGTGGGGAAACTAACAGGAGCGCATCTTTGCCTCCAGTAGAGAGAACCCATCAGCTTTAATGAGGTGGGGCTCAGGACCAGGGAACAGCTAACCCAATCCAACAAAGCTGAAAATCAAGAGGGTGCTCTTCTAAGATCCTGACAAATGGAGAGATCTCAAGCCACCTTTGGTCCTATTGTGGGCAATGAGCATTAAAGCGGAGGGTTTTCTCCCCACTTTTCCATCCTTCTCTTTAAAAGTTCCGGCATAGCAAGGCCAACTTCAAGACTCTGGTGAGTCATTTCCTTGTTCCATGCTTCATTTTCCCACCTGCAAAATGGGTTTGGTATCTTTAGGTTTTCTTTTCATAGACTTGGTGTTAGGTTACAAGAATCCTGTGTACAACTATAAGACATGGTTATTCTAAGATGATCCAAAGTGTGCTAGCCAGCCTCCAAAACAGCCCCCAACAATCCCTCCTCTGGGTATCTACTCATGTGTAGCCCTCTTCCACAATTTCATCAGCGTTGGTTTGCATGAGGGACAGAATACGGCAGAGGTAACAGCACATGAATTCTGAGGAGAGGTCATAAAAGGCATCATGGATACTGCCTTGCTCTCTCCCCCTCCTAGGGAGCCATGTCCTGAGAACACTCAAGCAACTTTATGGGGAGGTCCACAGAGGAGCTAAAGCCACCCGCCAGGAACAACATAAGCGCACCAGCCTGGAAGTAGATTCCCCAGCCCCACTCAAGCCGGTGGATGAAGACAGCGCAAGTTCATGAGAGACCTTGAGCCAAAACCACCCATTTTAGCCACTCCCAGATTCCTGACCCACAGAAACTGTGAGATAATGTTTGTCCTTTTAAACCACTAAGGTCCAGAGAACTTTTTTATGTGCCAAGACATAAAATCCACTTTCCTGATCCATCAATCATTTCCCCATCTACAAAATGGGAAGACTATTACACATATGTGCTGTGGAGTTATGGACTGTGCCCCAGTGACACCATCGGCCAGGGGGGAGGCCAGGCTGTGTGACCTTGGGCACGTTCTTTCCTTGAGTTTCAGTTTCCTCATCCACAAAATGAAGACAGAAACAGCATTTACCTGACGGGGTCATTGAGGGGACTGACTCAGAACCGAGAGGAAACACTTGGTCAGATGTACAGTGGGACAAGAAAGCCAGTTGTGTGACTGTCACTTCTCATCATTTTTCATCTTCTTCCTCCTCCATTTAGCATCACAGGTGAACACTTCTTTCAGGTGATTCGGCAATGAGTTTATGATAAAAACCCAACTTCAAAAGTCATTTTGGGGGAACAGACAGAAGCCAAGGAGTGGGCCCTTTGACTGTCCAGTCTGCACCAAGTTTCAGCATAGATTGGGAGCGCACCAAACATAAGGCACACAAGGATGCTGCCCAAGGTCACGTGAACATCTTTTGATTGAAGAATTTACTCTCAGCCATTTTCTTATCCCTGCCACAAATGTCTTGCCATATCTACATATTACCTCCAAACTCTTTGTACTCTTTTCTAAGTCAACTCCCATCTTCAAAAAATATTTTCAAAAAAATGTTCATGTTGCTACCATAAATGGAAAGCCAGTATCGCTTGCTATAAAGATACTCATGAGACCAAACACATCGTGACTAATACAAAGCAGCAACAACAGAGGTCTATGTGCCCCTTGAGATCATCTCATAGTCACAGAACACACTTTAGAACTACACCACACCGTTCCCACACCCCAGAGAGGACAAGCAGGGGTGTTCCTGGAACCCTAAGTGCAGGGAGCATCACTGCCTGTGTACACCTGGGTGACACGTGCAGGGGGCCCAGGAATTCACATCTAGCACCGTCCACAGTCCTTTGCCCGAATGACCCAAATCCCACACCATGATGTGGGGCTTCAAGGCACTCATAAGCATTCCTGTCTCTATCATGGGAACAATAAAATGATGTTAAACTTCCTTCCATTTTCCCACCACTGCGGGGTCCGTCTCCACATCAAGAAGCCAAGAGACCAGCCCATGGCCCCTCTACCAGTCGCTATTCCCCCAGACCTATCCCCCAAGTAGGCCCGGCCCTTCTCCGAGGGAGGTGCTCAGCTTTCATATCAGGTACCACGGGCTGAGACTCTGGCCCCACGTGCTTCCTAATAGAAATTCTGCGAGTGCCCAGGAACACTTATTCCCCTCAAACCCAGTTACTCCTCCAGCAAGCTCAGTTTCAGGTAAAAACCAGTCCTGGTGATTGATGATGGAGACCAAGGAGGCTGAAAAGGAGGGAAAAGTAGTTTCTCAGTCTAATCCGTTCAGCAAAATGCTTCTACTTACTGAGTCTTCTGGACTGTTCCTGGCCCTAGAGAGGAGGGCAGAGTTCTCACATTTGTCGTCCTGGTAAAAACAAAAACAGAAACAGGTGGGGGAACCCACGTTGAAGACATAGTTCCAACTTGGAGGAATCCGGTTTAGCATGACCCCCGGTCTCTCGACACATTTACTCACAGGACTTTCTCTCCCTCTCTCCGCCCCCCTCCTGGAGGGGTCTAGACCTGCATTGCCCCATACGGCAACCACTAGGCACATCGGACTAATCTGAGCTGCAATGTGCTCTAAGTATACATTACCTGCTGGATTTTGAAGGCACTCATGAAAAACATAAAATGACTATAAAATCTCATTCATACTAATATATTATTATTTTATATTGATTCATGTTAAAGTGATATTTAACAGCATATAAAAATAAAGTGTTCTATTTAAATACATAAATATACTATGAATATTTGAAATAAAATATATTGCAATTAATTTAATCTGTTTCTTTCTACTTTTTAATGTGGCTACTAGAAAATTTTAAATTACATGTGTGGCCCTCCTGACGCCTCTATTAGGCAGCACTGGTCTAGACTCTTCTCCGAGTGTGCATACTCCACCCAAGCCCCAAGGTCCACACCCAGGTGTCCTGTGGCAGGTGCAGGTTGACCTTCCACTGCTTCACCCCGGCAATAGCTCCCGTTCCTGGAGCGCATGCACTGCTGTGCGCTTCGTGCTCTTTGTGTACTTTGTTCTTTAACCCTCACAAGGATATCAAAAGTAGGTCTCAATCTCAGCCCCATGTTATAGTTGCAGATGCACAAAAAGGCTGAGAACCTGTCCGAAGTACCCAGCAGGGGTGCAGGAGAGCCAGGGCTTGGGCCCACATGTGAACAGATGGATTGTCGTCGTGCTGTTGTATTCTCCCTCTGAGGCCTTTATCCACTTCTCCGTGAGGCACAGCATATAAGAGCCTGTGACAGTCAGTCACCACCCAACTTTGGGGAGCTGCCCCCACCTCAAAAGTGGCAGCAGTGCCTAAAGCTCCAAATTGCCATTAACTGAAAGTCACTGGGGTTCGACCTGGAGTCACCTCTTCAACCTCCTGGGCAGAGAGAAAGTTGTATGTGCATTCATGCACGAGCGAGGGAGACAGAGATATAGACAGAGACCTAGAGATCCAAAGAGACAGAGGAAGAAAGACAGGAAGAGAGAGAAACAGAGCGAAGAAGCTGCCTACTCTCCAGCAGTAGCCACAAGTTACTCAGACCCATGCACAGAGTTCTGTCAATAGTTCACTTACACCAACAAGACAAACACCTCTTGGTATTTCCCTTTTTTGCAGTTTTGCCATAGACACTGGTCATGGAAAAACCCGGCGACCAGGAGATCAAAATGGTGCTTGTATCCCTCCTTCCTCTATGTGGAGGATGGTCCCCCATCCCCATGCTACCCCCTCAGTTTACTGAAATGATTAATGAGTTGAGGGAGGAAGGGAGGGGGGGAAGGAAGAAGGGAGGAAAGGAGGGAGGGATATAAGCACAAATCATGGTCCCCCTTCTAGAGACTGCCTAAAGCAGCAACCTGGGAGGGGAGAGAAGGAGAAAGATGTTGCCAAAGGTATGATTTTGCAGACAGATGCACTACTCCGCCTTTGATAAATGTCTCCGGCCTGAGAATTGCTCTTTTTTCTCCCTTCCTTCTTGGTCCCATTTTATATATGAGCCAACTAAAAACTACACTTGAATGAGGAGTTCAGGCCCATAGCAGATCTCACCCAACTGACAAGCTCCAAGTGTTACAGATCCCCTGGGGTGCTTGTCTACTGAGGGGTCATCCTTTGAAAGGGACCCAGGCCCATGACTGTGCCAGGACCCATCCCCTGGCCTACTTCCACCTGGTCTAGCGATGCACACCTGCCCCAAGCAGCACCAACCATGGACTCTCTCAGGAATAAGGACCAAGACACATGGAGACGGTCTTTGGGCTCCAGGGGTCCGAAGCACTTGTATTCAAAGCCAGTGCTGGCTTCATAGCAACCACTACCCTGGGAAGGTGAAGTTTGGGTCAAGCCAAAACTAAGCCTTCTAGAGGAAGCAAACTAGAACAAAGGAGAAGGGAGGCCCCAGGTGAGCCATTCCTACCACACTGATGAGAGTCCCGGGGCCTTGAAAGAGACTCAAATATGGAAAGACACTCAAATATGATCTTACGTGGGAACCTTGCCACCCGAGGAATTCCTATCCAGCTGCCCCCTGTAGAGACTTCCCTCCTTCTCTTTGCCCCTTCCTCACTTCCCAACCCCCTCCCACCAGCCAGCAGCCCAGGCTCCTACCTAGCTGACTATCCCTCCTTGTGGTACTTCCACCTCACGTTAATTAGTCAGGAGCCTTCACTCCTGAGAGGTGGGGATGGCACCAACTCGGTCCACTCTCCTCAGAAGATTTTTTCTGACACCTATAAACCTTTTTGTACCCTGTAATTGTGTACACACCTGTTTGGATTAGCAGCCCTCACCCTTTTTAACACAGTCCCTGTAGTATCCTGAACAGAGCAGCTGACTCTACACCTAGTCCCCTGTGCTTGTTTCCATCCTTACCTTGAAGACAGTGACAAGCACATATGTAGAATCTAAGCCAGAAACAGATAAGAGATAACATCTCTCAAAGAGAGGAGAGGGAGTGGTTGTCTGACTTTGTTCTGGTTTCCAGAAAAAGCCTCACTCGTCTCCTTGAGTCCTTACAATAAACCTCCACATCTTTTGACTCAAACTGGTCCATCCTAATGAAAATTTTTCATTAGGAAAGAGAAGATCTGACAATCTCCCATTCCCAGGTCACAGACTAGCACCACCCTAAGCAACCCACAGTTGCTGCCCACCTCTTTTCCCTTTGTCCCAAGTACAACTGATCCCTTCCCTGGGCCTCATCCCTGCCCTTGGAATTCTTGTGTCTTGGTTTACAGATTTCAAAAGCTGGGACATGGATCACCAACAGTGAGGATTGAGCCAGTTTAAACAATGACCAAGCCAGAGAGCCCCATAGGGCCATCTGGCATTATCCTCTAGGGGATTTGATGTGAACTGGTGGGAGCTCCCAAAGAACGTGATAGAAAGCATTAGAAAGTCACATTCTTTACATAAAAATGACCTTTAAAGGGTTTATCCTTCAAATTAACAGAAGGCCAAGACTACAGCTAATGAACAGAAATTGTGGTGTGGGTTGGGGGCATGGTGGGTTCCCATGGATGGAACTAGTAAGACCTGCAGGGACCCCACTTGGGAAAGACAGGTGGGGAAAGCTCTTTAAATGTCTGCCAAGCATCTTGAGCCCACTGTACCCCAAAATGTCCTGACCACAGGGGTGTGACACTCCTGGAGAAGTCTGTATGCTGAAAGAAACAGGGAAATTTGAAGAGCCTACCAGGCCGGATCGTGGCCTCTAGGTGATCACAGACAAGAGGCATCTCCACCATGCTGTGGAGGCTGCATTTGCCAAGGCAAAAAATCAGAGTATCTCCTCAATGTGTGAACCAACTGGAGGACCTATCATAATCATATCGTGTAGATTTTTATCATCTCAGAATGCTGAAGACCTTTCTAATTATGACGCAAAGCTAAAAGCCATAAAAATGGGCGACTGGGTGGCTCAGTTGGTTAAGTGTCTGCCTTCGGCTCAGCTCATGATCCCAGGGTCCTGGGATCAAGCCCTGTGTTGAACGGGGAGCCTGCTTCTCCTTCTGTGGCTCCCCCTGCTTGTGCTCTCTCTCTCCGTCACATAAATAAATAAAATCTTAAAAAAAAAGAAAAGAAAAAAGAGCACAGTTTTAAAAAACAAATAAATAAAGCCATAAAAAATGAATAAAAATTTCAAATAAAGTTTTCTGTGTGAAAAATAAGACATAAAATATAAGACAAAGGACAAGATAAAAAAATATATAAATAACTCACTGAACGAAGGGGTAGTTTCCTACATTTATAAAGAGCTCCCTCAAATAATAAGAAAACACCAAAGGAAGTCGAAGGAAAAATTCAAGCAAGGGAAACGCATAGCTCACAAAGCAGATGGTGATGCAAACGTCTGTTGCACACGTTAAAAAATCCTTGACTTCATCCATAATAAAAGAAATGCAAATTAAGGCGATGTATTATTTTTTACTGAGATTGGTAAAGGCAAAGGTTGAGCCAGGTAGCGAGCTGGTCAGTGTGGAAAACTATGTTCTAATACGCAGTGCAAGGACACATTGGTCAACATTTTAAAACTTGGTAATATTTGAACTAGCAATTCCATTTCTTGGAATATCTGCACATGTAGAAAATGACCAATGCCAAAGATATGCACTGAAGCACTGTTTTTAATTACAAAATATTGGGAGCAACATAAATTTCCATTATTCAGAGACCAACTAAATCAGGCATGGTGCATCCAGAAATCCTTAGTAAAAATAATGAGGCAGCTAGATATGGAATGATAGAGAAAAACAGTAAAATGCAGAGTGGTTCATATAGTATGCCACAATCTGTTCTTTGTTTTAAGATTATATGCATATAGAGTGTATGCACTGAAATCTCTGGAAGATAGATAAGAAACTGGTAAAAATAAATGGCTAATTTTGGAAATAGGACTTAGTTGGCTGAGCAGAATGGAAGAGTAGGGAAGTGGGGATTTTATGCTTCTGACTCTTGTATATTCTGGGCATGTATTTTTAATGAAAAATTTTTATTTTGAAAAGAAAATAATTTAATGGAATAACATAGGGCAATACTATTCCAGAGCCCTTTGGGTAGAGATTCACTTCTTGACATTTTCTGAAAAAAATTTAGCCCACATTATGTGGTAAATGACTTGGAGTTGCTTTGGAGGACAAGAGCCCTGTCAGTATGGTCTGAATGAGAAATGCTGGTTTTTACTTGGAAATTCAAGTATGTGGCACACAGACTACACTTGCCCCTTGTGTTCCCAAGGCAGACAGTACTAATGGAGCACTGAATTTTCCTGCTGAGTCAAGAGGTGCAGTCTCAAACCCATCCCAACACAGTGAGAAACACTAGCCATACATGCATACTGATGCACCAGCTGAACTCGAATTCCACCTCTGGGTAGGACAGCCGCATGGCAAGGCCCAGAAATCTGGAAGCAGGGTCTCCACTCACATGGTTCCTTGGCAATTCCACCTGGGTCTAGGTAGAGTTTATGTCACCAGCCTCCCACCACCACCATTCCCTGTCAGTGCCCAGCAGCAAGGCAGTGAGGCAGCCAAATTTCCAAGGCCCATCTTCTGAAAATGTCGTCTGGTACCTACCTGCCACCCCCCAGATCAAACCACACAGAGTCCTTCTGAGAAAATGCCCTTAACCTTCAGCAAGGAACTCAGCTCCCTTGTTTCCCCCAACTTAGAGAATTTCGTGTAAATGTCAGATTAAGCTCTTCAGTCCTCTGCTTTTAAAATGAGAGATAAAATTTAGCTCCCTATTCCCAGATGTTAAAATCTCTGCTTCTCCCCAGGGCAAAGAAATCAATGTGAGTAAGCTCTGTATTTTTTTTTTCGCTTGGAACACGACCACTTCCAGCAATTTATTTGACTGACTATGCCTTCTATTACCATGTAAATTGTTTCAGACTGCAGGAAAAAAAAAAGTATTAATCTCCTCTCAGTAAGTCATAAAATAAAGAAATCAATTTCAAGGTCAATTTAGCCCAAATAACACCTGCTGCCCTTTTTTGTAACATGCAGACTCCTCTGAAACACTAGGCTGTTGTCTAAGGCATCAATATGCAGCCACGGAAAACCGGGTTTCACATCAGTCAGGGCAGCATCAGGGGACACCCTGGGCCCATGGCCCAATGGCACAGAGTATGAACTTGGAAAGGAAGAGTTAACAGGATTCAGCAAAATGACCCTCTGCAGGCCGGGGCCAGAAAGCAGAAGAAGAGCCACAATGAGGATCAGGTACAATTGGGTTCAAGGCAGGACTCTGGCTGATTTTCTGTGTGACTCTGGGAAAGTTACTTAACCTCCCTGAGCCTCAGAGTCTATATCTGTAAAATAAATAAAATGAGGGAGGCTGATTTTACAGGACTCTTCAATCCAGTCCATTGTGGACTTTGTCAAAGTTTAGACACTGGAGAACTGGCCCAGGTGGCCAAGTTTATGTAGCTATTCTTTATCATAGACAGGCTCTGGAGTCTGACTGCCAGCATCCAAACCATCTTTCTTCCACTTGTGAGCCATGTGACTTTGGACAAGATACTGAATTCCTAATCCCTGAATTCCTTCATCCAGAAGATGGAAGTAATGATGTTACCTGTTTCTAGGAAGAGGGAGCTACAATCCTCAACTAATGGGCTGGTAAACTGGACTCAGAAAGGTTAAGTGACTCCCCCAAGGTTGCACAACTTAAGCAAGAAGGCAGCTCCAGGTGTGAACCCTGGAACCCCCGCATCCAAAGCCACTGTGACATTCCCTAGACCACAGTGCTTCTCAGCGTTCCTGACCCTGTGGGGGAGAAGGCATCACACAAACCCCAGGACCTCAGGCAGGAGGTTGCAGCACACATGAGACTTTCTCTTGCAAACCCTGAGGGTGAACGAGGCATTTCCTTGGCATGTTCCTATTCCCTCTGCTACCACCCCACACACAAACCCACCCATGAAGAGGTCACAGAATGAAGCCAGCACCTTCTTACTGGCAGATCAGGATCCGGGAGACTGGAGAAGCCCATCTTTTGGACCTCTCTCATCAGGAGTCAGTTGTTTCTCCTCACCCCACCCCACAGGTACCACCCTGGTCCCAGCCTCACCTGACCTCTGTCCTCATGCAATCTGAAGTTTTCCAGCTCTATCCAGGTGCCCCTAACCCTCCTCTCTCCATTTCTGCAAAAGCCAGCCCTGTATTTCCACCTGTCCATCCAATCAGCTACCAAGCTGTACTGCCCTACCTATGAGATGCTGCCACCTGTGAGGTGCATCCCCAGTGCTCATGCCTGAATTCAGATCACTTTCACTGCACTGGCTTCCACCAAGGCCTCCCTGACTCAATTCTCTTCTCTCCTTCTCCTCATCCTCTATTCCATACCACTGGAATTGTCTTCAGGTATAAATTGGTTCATGTCATTCCCACTTAAACACCCTTCCAGCCTCCCATGTCACTGGAACACTGCAGAGTGTTTCCCATTATGTGGGGATACACTGAGAACTATAGTCCTTAGATATGCCACTTGGTCATGAGGATATTGAGCAGACCACATCTGGCAATGCTAACCCTGATGCAGCTACAGAGAAAATGCCAGGACCTCCTAAAATATCATGCCAGAAAAGCGAAACCACAGTTAACTGAGCATTTACTATGTGCTTCAATGAAGGCTCACACAGCTAATTAAGTGGCAGAAGCTGGAGAGGGCTGGGGCTCTGGGCCACAATTCCAGCTCACTTTTGGACAGTTTTATTGAGATAAAACTCACATATGATGCCATCCATTTCACGTGTACAATTCAGTGGTTTTTAGCATATTCAGACACATGCAACTGTCACCACAGGCATTCTTAGAATATTTCATCACCTCAAAAAAAATCCCATTTAATTATTACCCCTACCCCTCTATGCCCCACTCTAGCCCTAGATGACCACTAATTTGCTTTCTCTATCTATTTACCTATTCTGGACATTTCACATAAATGCAGTCACACAAGATGTAGTCTTTTGTGACTGGCATAATACTGTCAAGGTTGATCCAAGTTATAGCACATGTCAGGCCTTCATTCCTTTTTTAAAAATGGCTGAGAAATATTATATGGAGAGACCACATTTTGTTTATCCACTAATCTGTTCAGGGACATTTGGATTGTTTCTGCCTTTTCGTTATCATGAATCATGCTGCTATAAAACATTTGTGTAAATGTTTTTTTTTCTAATTTTATTTATTTATTCATGAGAGATAGAGAGAGAGAGGCAGAGGCAGAGGGAGAAGCAGGCTCCCCGCGGAGCAGGGAGCCCGATGCAGGACTCGATCCCAGGACTCTGGGATCATGACCTGAGCTGAAGGCAGACGCTTAACCGACTGAGCCACCCAGGCGTCCCGTGTGTAAATGTTTTTATGTGAACATATGTTTTCCATTCTCTTGGGTATACACCTAGGAGTTTGTCAGAATGTAGGAATTGTTAGTCCTGTGGCAACTCTACGTTTGATAGTTCAAGGAAACACCGCACTGTTTTCCACAGGGTCTGTATCATTTTCATATTCCTACCAGCAGTGTGTGAGGGTCCCAATTTCTCCACAGTCTCATCAATAGTTGTTATTACCTATATTTTTTATTCTAGCCACTTCAGTGGGTATAAGGCAATACTGGATTATGGATTTTGATTTGCATTTCCCTGATGACTAACAATGTCCAGCATCTTTTCATGTCCTTGTTGGCCATTTGTATATCTACCTTGGAGAATTGCCTATTCAGATCCTTTACCCATTTTTAAATTGGGTTGTCTTTTAATAATTGAGCTTTAAGAGTTCTTTATATATTGTGGGTATAAGTGCCTTAGTGGATCATTTGCAAATATTTTCTCTCATTCTTTAGGCTGTCTGGCCACAATGTTTTATACTAAAGCAGCTTTGTCATGTGTGTTATGACAAGGAACCAGTGGAGCATGTCACACACCTTTTCAGTTTTCTTTCCCAGCTCCCACTGGGGGTTAAGACTTGGACACATGTTTTGAGGGCCTCTATTTAACCCACTCAACACACAAACAAAAAAATGCCAGGACTTGACCCCGTACAAATCAAGCCAGATTCTCTGGAAGTGAAGCAAGAGCTTTGATAATTCTTAAATCTCCCCAAGTGATGACAATGTACAGGTAGGTTGTGAACCACTGGTCTAAGCCCTGAGTAAATGTTGTCTTTGTCCTGGAGGGGGCTGTCTTTTGAGGAGTCAAGGTCAGCCCACTGGGTGGCAGGACATCCGCAAGTAGCAGTGCCAGATTCCCCACCATGAGATCATGTAGTTCTCATTTACTATGGCAGCTCAAATACCTCTAAATGCTCTCTCAAAAGAGAAGCAAGGGAATCAAGACCTAGGATATTCACAAGGAAAATAACAGTGCATGGATCTGGGATGATGTCTACAAAGTTTAAAAACCCCAAACAGAGCGAAAAGATAGAAACAATCCAAATGTCCATCCAGGGATGAATGGATAAACAAAATGTGATCTATCCATGCAATAGAATAGGATTCAGCCATAAAAAGGAATGAGGTTCTGATTCATGCTATAACCCAGGTGAACCTTGAAAATAAACCAAGTGAAATAAGCCAGATATAAAAGGCCTCATGTTGTACCATTCCACTGGCATGAAATCTGCAGAGACCTAGACTAGTGGTTTCAAGGGGCTGAGAAGAGGGAAGAATAGGCAATAATGCTTTGTGGATACAGGGTTTTGTTTGGGAAGAAGAATGTGTTTTGGAGCGAGACAGGTGATAGTTGTACAACACTGCGAATACACTAAATGCCACAGAATTGTTCACTTCAAAATGGTTAATTTTATAATAATTTTACCCCAATTTTTTTAAAAAGACCAAATAAATTCCAACCAACCCAAACCTCTATCCCTTTTTTGGTGTCTTGACCATTTTTTTTTTCAGATAAAAGTAAATATATAAAACCACTTTGACATACATCTGTATAATCAAGAGAAGCTTTCTCATCTATTCATCTCAAAAGGCATTAAAATTAATAGGGTCTGTATCAGGAACGTCTAATAGAGGTATCAATGCACTGAATCAAAAAACAAGCATGAGCGATAGCAGAACTGCAGTCCCCCCTCAACACTATGAGAACCTCAGCCTCACATCATGCATGAGGTGCAGTTAACTACGGCCTCCAAGCTCATCCATGGTGCATGGGTGTCATCTGACACCCGAGGGTAACTGCCACTCAGGAGAGAACAGCCCACCTGCCCATGCCGCCATGTGAGGGGAGATTTTTGAAAATAGAAGCTGGAGAGGGATGGTAAAAACCAGCCTGGGAAAGAAATAGCACTGAAATAGCGCTGTGCCCTTGCAAGGAAACTTGCAGTATGAAAAATGTCCATTTGCACATAGGCAACAATGTCTGAAAGAGACCTAATGAGACAAGGGAAAGCAGGACATACAGAAGTCTCTGCAAAAATTCTAGGAGATGCGGCATGGAGATAAGGGAGGGCATTAGTGATGCACGATGAAACTCGGACATTTTTCTGGCTCGAGATGCTGAACACAGCACTCAAGTTTTTCCAAGGACGAGAACAGCATGGGGCTGGTGAAGGAGACATGGGTTATTACAGGAGCTTTTGCAAGATGAAGTCGGGGAGAATGGCAAAACAAGTGAAGTGTTAAATAAATACTTCCTGAATGGAATCACGAGGGAGAACGCTAAAATTAGGATGTCTGACAAGGGCTTTTTATCCAATCTGCTCAGGATTTCTTCAGGGTTCCCGAGAGAGAAGTTGTCAGTGACCCGCATGACATCACGGGCCATTTATGCAGAAATGGGATAGTGGGAGCACGGAGCACCGGGTAGGCTGATTACAGGGATGTGGACTGAACTCAGTATGACCAGGAACGTCTAGGGCAGCCCTGAGACAGTCTTGGAGACAAGTATCTGCAAAGAAAGAGGTCACCGGCCAGAGAGTCACTACACTGCAGAGGCTAGGAGCATGGGTTCTAGATTCAGGCAGCCTGGCACTGCAGATCTTGCTCTATCTTTTAGTAAATGCACGACCTTGAATGACTCACTCCACCTCCCTGAGCCTTGACTTTCCCATCTATAGAATGGGGATAACAAGAATGGCTAAAATTAACAAGTCAGGAAACGACAGATGTTGGCAGGGTTGCAGAGAAAGGGGAACCCTCCTACACTGTTGGTGGGAATGCAAGCTGGTGCAGCCACTCTGGAAAACAGTATGGAGGTTCCTCAAAAAGTTGAAAATAGAGCTACCATACGATCCAGCAATTGCACTAACTGGGTATTTACCCCAAAGATACAAAAGTAGGGATCCGAAGAGGTACGTGCACCCTGATGTTTATAGCAGCAATGTCCACAATAGCCAAACTGTGGAAAGAGCCAAGATGTCCATCGACAGATGAATGGATAAAGAATGTGGTATATATATACAATGGAATATTATGCAGCCATCAAAAGGAATGAGATCTTGCCATTTGCAATGACGTGGATGGAACTGGAGGGTATTATGCTGAGCGAAATAAGTCAGACAGAGAAAGACATGTATCATATGACCTCACTGATATGAGGAATTCTTAATCTCAGGAAAC